>NC_000080.6:102667444-102829944 GCF_000001635.26 Mus musculus
AGCAACTAGAATGCCTTTCCCTTGCTGTAGAGAAAGTTTCTTCTAAACTGTATGGATGCAACACCTGTCAAAGTTGATTGGCCAGTAGCTGAGGCAGGAAATAGAAGGTGGGACATCCGATGTGCAGAAAGGATTCTGTAATAGAGCCTAGCGTGGGAGGACTGGGCCAGACATAAAGGAAGACCGTTGTATGTAATTAAGGACCAGGTAAACAACTTAGATAGAATTTAGATGCTTATTGTCTGACCCACTACAGTATGTTTTGTTTTGTTTTGTTTTGTTTTGTTTTGTTTTGCTTTGCTTTGCTTTGTTTTGTTTTGTTTTAAGGCATTTATTGCAGAAAGGCAGAGAGAGGGAGAAAGTAGTTAAGTAGAGGCTGGCCATGGCCATATGGAGAGAAGGGGGAAGGGAAGGTAAGAGAGGGGGAGCAAGGGAGCAAGAGACAAGAGTAAGAGAGTAAGAGTTACAGTAGAATATATGTATGCACATAAAATATATGTAAATGTATACTTTTCATTACATATAGAAGAACATAGACTGGGAGATGGTCATTCTGTTCTCCCTGCCCCCTTGGAAAATAAGGAGAGAAACAAGTCTTAGCATCTTGTCCACACAGACCCACCTCTTATTAGACACCAAGTTACCTACAGCCCTAAGATGGGTCATATTTGGAGAGAAGGCAGACCATCTCAATATTCCCATGGCTGCTTAAGCCTATTTTACTGCTTCCATAGGCTGGAGGTTGCACATGTGGGTTAGCTACAGACTGTAAGTAGTGCTGCCCTTGGACTAAGGCTACCAGAGTCCCCACCTTGAGTCCTACACTTCTGAGGCTCTGCTCTGTCCACACTACTGTCCCTTACCTTAAGGCAAACTTGATAGGACAAGAAGTGATGACTTGGAGCTCAAGACTCCCCTCACTCTTGGTTATATTCTAAGACCCTAAGATCTTGAAATTCTTTCCTCAAAGTGACCTTTCCTGCCAAAGTGAACTATACTGTCAGTGTGAACTCCTTAAGTACTGAGGGATATGGAAGATTTGACTAGGTGAGTTATAGGATCACTGGAATGAAGAGATTGGAACATCCGTTTACACGGACCAGGCTACAAGTTTGGGAGGAGAAGGTAAGAGACAAAACTAGAGTCTCTACTCATCTTCATACCGAAGGACCTGTAGACACTGAACATCTACTTGACTATGAGGACAGGATAGAGGAAAGCCAGGCATTGATGTGCTCCCTTTGGTGATGTGATAGGAGATGGGAGGGTAAAAGATAATTGACAAGAGTTAGCAACTACCCTGGCGAGTTAGAGACAATTTCTAACAAATGCCAGAAAACCCATAACATGATCTCTATTGTACATTATTGACTTTACAGCTGACAATATTGGTTTAATTATTTCTTCCCTTGAATGTTAGTTATCCTTGGAAATATTTTGAAAGATAGGACTTTTGTTTTCATTTCCAAGTTGCATTTTTTTCTTTTGAGAAAATAAAAAGAGAAATGTCCCAAATGCCCAGTAATAGACAAATAGCTAAATTAGCAGCAGCATACTGAAATCAATACAATGAAGTTACAAAATAATGTTTATAAATTGTTTTAATAATATGGAAAGCCCTTTAAGGTTGAATAAAAAACAAAACAATTAGGCATAAAATTTTAAGTCCAATATGGTTCCAACTATGCAGAAATAAATTTTAGGGGGAAAATGGCTTCAAGAAAATAACCAAAATGTTAATTGCTCACAGAAAGTGAACATCTGGTTTATTTTTATTATAATTTATAATTTAATTAACAAATTATCTACAGCAACATGCATTACTATTATGGCCAGATTTTTTAAAAAACCACCTTAAAGAATAAAATGCTGAGACCAATTACAGAGGGCAGATTGAGCCGATGCGTTTATTGGCTCCTTACCTAAACCCCACGGGATGACAGGAGGGAGCTTTGGTCTCCTTCTTCTGTTTTGTCTTACTAAAGCATGAACCTGCAAAGAGGGAATTGGGAAGAAAATGACAGTAAATCTGTTTGGAAAACAAAAAGCTCGCGAGTAACAGGGAAGATGAAGTGGGCCTGTGAAAGGTGCCTGTCTCCCCGGAGTAGGGGACCAGTCTGCATCACAGAAAAGTCAGCCCCAGAGACTCCCCATCATGTAAGAGTGGAAAAACAAATGAGCTACAAAAGCAAAGAGATCAATGGGAAATCTGTACAAAAATGCATAAAAGATCCCAGCAGAGCTTCCCAAAGAGACTAAAGTGATGCATTTTACCTGCACAAGGCCTCCACAAGACTGGGTCTGCCAACATTGTATCATTGACAGACAGGGGCTCATGAGTCCCCACCCCTCCCTGTCCTTGAGAGACAATTGGCAATTAGTGGTCATCATTTTCATAACTGGTACAGCTATTGAAGAGCAAACTAGGGCCCAGTCCAAACCTCCCACCATGCTCACGGAGGCAGCCCTCCCTACATTCAGCGAGTCACAGTGGGACACAGAAGTAGAAGAGCGACTTGTAACCAGTAAGAAAGCTTTTGTTAGAAAAGAGAAGAAGGAGAAGGGAGTGGTAGGATGAAGATGACCTGAATTCACTTTTTGCATTTATGAAATTGTTCAAAGAATAAAAAAATACAATATGTGAAGATAAATTGAGTCAGAAATTCTCAATATAATAAGCAGAGCTGAGGCCTGGTGAATAATTTAATTAAGAATACACACACTGTGTAAATGGCGAGATTCCTGTTCTTTCCCCTAGAAGTCTGGTGTGAACCCTTCAGACAGAAATCTGACCAAGTCCAGAGAAAGAAACATATATTCTGGTCATTGATGGATTGATGCACCAGCTATTTATTAATGCTTTCTTCATGTTTATGCATTGTGATTAAACAACCTCTTGCCGTCTAGTTCTTAAAAAGCAGTGGAAGCCAAGAATCATGAGTCACTCCAGGAAAGTTCCTAGCTTGAAAGGGAGAGCCCAAGATTTCCCCAAAATACAAATTAACAAAAGGAAACGAACACTTTGATATGCAAGCATAAATTTTAAATAATCATTGAAACCCTCATAGAGATGGATAAACAGATCTAATTCATTGAAAAAGAAATGAAGCCTGTCCTGGCTAATTTTTGCCAATGTGACACAAGAGATCTGGGAAGAGGAACCTCAGTTGAGAACATGCCTCCATCAGATGGTCTTCCCATCTACCTGTGGAACTTTTTTTCTTAAGTAATGACACCCAGAGGAGGGTCCAGTGCAACTTGAGTGGTGTCACCTCTGGGCTGATGATCCTGGGTCATACAAAGAAGTAAAATGAGCCAGCCATGGAAAATGAACACCTAAGAAAATTCCTCTATGGCTTCTGCTTCAGTCCTTGCTTCCATGTTTCTGCCCTAAATTTCTGCCCCAACTACCATTCATGATGGACTTCACACGAGCTGAAAAGAAATATAAACCCTTTCCTCCTCAGGCTCCTTTTAGAGATGGTCTCCATCAGAGCAATATAAATCTAAGACAAGGCCAAGTTCTGCTACTCATCTGAAATTGAAGACTAGGTTTCACTGGCCCTCTATCCTCCCCCAGTCTCAAACACAGTTTATTTGATAATTTTATGGTACATATTGCCTATCTGTATCTTGTAATTATAAAAACAACCCACTCCATATCTGGTGATGCGCCTGCAATGGCGGTCTCGCCAACCCCATGGGGAGCCACAAGCCAGTCTTCCCAGGTTCCCCCTGTTAGCTGCTGCCAAACTTCTTGTATCTTCTCAGGCCATCTACCCCACTGTCTCTAATCCCCATAAAATGAAAACTCCAGAGGTTTGTAATTTATCATCCAGATTTTTTTAACAAACGCCCACACCCACACAAAGAAGTCAAAACTCAATTGATATTGATACAAGCTGCACACCTAGATTGAACAAATGTGCCCTATATTATTTAATTTTCTATTTAAGACATCCCCAGTCACTTATGGCTCCTAGGACCACGTGGTTCCGGCTCATCATCCTCTCTGACAGGTTCCACATTGTCTCTCCCATCTTTATCTCGTGCCCCACCCCCTGTCCCCTCTCTAAAACTTTCAACTCTACTCCCTGCTTCCACTGCCCAATCAAAGGCACTAGTCTTATCTGACTAATTAAGATTTCACCTGGCCTCACCTGAGTACAGGCGCCCCTTTTGAGGAAGCAGGAAAAAAAAAAAAACAAAGCAGCAATTCACAACACCTATCACTTTCCTTTTCTAGGCAGCTGCACACAAAACTGACTCCCTGTTTATCACCTTTGTAAACAGCAATTCGACTTAGCATCAAATTAATATCAGTCCTTGAGAGAAAAGGGATCAGTGAATGTTTTTTAAATAGTATGATAGCAAAATGAAAAAGTCCCCAAAGTTTTGAAGTAAAAGAAACCTTTCCTGCTGAGAGGTGGGACTGACTTGAATACCTGCCTTTTAACTCAAGAACCAGAATCCACCCGCTGCCATTCATCAGTATTGTGCCCAGTCTACTCCAATAGCGGTTGACTGCAGTTTGAAGCATTTGCACATTTACCTGTCTTGGAACTGCTACATCAAAGCACCCCAACTTCCCGAAGCTTTATTGTCAAGTTCTGCCCCTCATCTGAAATTGAAGACTCAGTTTCACAGGCTCTCTATCCACCTCCCCCTGCCTCCAGTCTCAGATAGTCTACCTAATAATTGTATAACACAAATTGCCTACTGATTCTCTTTCTTTTTCTAGATGGCGCACACAAAATTGACTCCCCACTTACCACCTTTGGATGCAGCAACTTAAATTAGTAGGGAGCCATTGACATATTCCCAGAGGACCCAAGGTCCCTTCTGCTAACAGAAGCCAGGTCCACCATGAGCCATCATCCTGTACTTAGAGTTCTCATCTACCCAAGGCCATTAATTAGCCAGCGCTTCAGTGCTCAGCACTGGGCTTCAGTTGCAAATGCTAACGTGGGCCTGTCTCCTTTTGTGTGATTGAAGCCTTCACTGTAGCCAGAGCTCAGGTTTAGTCCTTTGATTCTAGTTCATCTTGTGTCCTAAATTGTAAGCACATTCAAGTACAGTATGACAGATTTGGGACTATGACAGCACTGTTGAACAGTGTCATTCTCACAGTTGCAGGGCTAGCTTTAGCAGGAAGTTAAACATTTGCTTTTTAAAAAGCTCTTAAACTTTTAATTTGTCTGTGCTTTAAGTATTAGCTTGGTCTTGTTTTCTGAGACACACTGGGATTCTGAAAAGAGAAGGTACCGCATTGAATCAGAATTATTGTTTAATGCAGTACTTCATTAAAACAGACGTGTTTTTTTAAAGGCAGGGCACATATATCCCACCTTGACAAACTTCAAGACCTCAATCTATAAAGCAAGCATGCTGGAACTTGTCAGAAGTTGACTGGAAGATGTCTCGTCGGAATTAATTTGACAGATAAGGTCCATTAGTTAACTAAATGGACCAAACTATGTACTTTGTAATTTAAGAGTCACATGCCCTGGGACATGTAAGTTTACTTTTATGTGAGCTACAACTCTGATAGAGGTCATGAAACAATGTTGTCTATTGACCTCATTTGGTCCTATTTACACATCTGTGATATATGCAAAAGTGGGTCCTCTCCGCAGTTTATAGAAGGTGAATTACTTATCCGAATGGGAGGAAGAAGACATCCTCCCCATGAGTGCCCATCATTTGTATCTATCAATGCTTTTAGCAGTGCCAAGAAGCTACAGGGTTGCCTTGTTGAGTACCTGAGAGCCGTTCAATAGAAGCTTCTGAGAAAAAAAAATTAAGAACAGAGAAAAATGGTCACTTTCAAAGTAATATCTTATTCAAGAGGCTTCAAGAAAAAAAATGATAATAAAAACAACACATTCCATAGGCTACTTAGGAAATGAATGCGCTGCTTTCATTAGCCAGCCAGATCAGGCAGAACTCTTGAGTCACACTTCAGAACTATGCCAACCTTTGCAGGGAATGCCAGCCTGGTGTGCTCAATTTTTTTTTTTTTAATAATGTCGCTAACCCAGAATTTAACAAGGTTAGTGAAATAGGTGAAAACTAACCAGCATATCTACTAAACAGTTCTACAGCATGATTCAGAACCTGGAGTAGTGAAAGCTATTAATGGTGGATTTCTACCATTTTGACACGCAGAAAGGCACTCAAAGATTGCCAACAAAATGACTTTCACATGGAAACAAGTAAAATGTATTGCTAACAAATGAAGTGTTTCTCTTAATGGCTGATTTGGGGAAATGGTTTGTGATAATGATGCCATTTCTGTTTCCAACCCTGCCACCAGCGTAGACTCTGAAGGTATTCATCTTTCTACTGACACAGCCAGTCTGGTACTTGCCTTGCGGGGATTTGATAGACATTTAGTGAATAGGTTAATTAGTGGTTCAGTGAACTGCTTCAGCATGCTTCCTAGATGTCTTTTGGCAGAGGAAAAAAGACAAGCTGTAGAGTCGGAGACACTTGGGCAAGCTTTCCTGCTCCTACACAGCCACTGATACTTGGCCTCCCTGCACCATGACATATCAACCGTGAAGGGGGATCCTTATGAATGTCAAAGCCTACTTCATGGAGTTACTCTGACAAAGGAATGAGGAAACAAATATAAAATAACCCACACATCCCATTGATTCCGAGTAAGCATGGTGGCCGCTTTCCCTCACGATTTGTAAATACTATAAATATACTTTAGCAGAAAAAAAAAAATCATTACCAAGCAAACTAAATTTCAAATCCCACACAGGCTGAAATTATCAAAGCCTGAAATAATAGAATGTTACCAAATTCACCATCTTCTTCAAATAGGCACGAAAAAGGGGAGATTAGCTGGTACAGCAGCGCAGGGCTGGCCACTCAGTAGGCATGGGCAAGAGGGCCACATGCTCCAAACCTGCGAGGCTCCAAAGTGAGTTCACAGCCAGCCTGGACAACTGAGTGAGACGATGTTGGCTGATTGTGCTTGTCAACCTGGCTATATCAGGAATCTGCTGAAGCCCCAGCTGCTGGGCTTGCCTCTAAAGGAATTTCTTTATTGGGATGGGAAGATTCACCGTAAATTTGAGCCATACCTTCTGGTAGCAGCCTACATAAAGGAACAAAAAGGAAGGAAGTGTTTGCTTTGTGCGTGCTTGCCCTCGCGTTCACTTGCAGGTTATTGTATTCTGATGCTGAAGTATCCTGTGACTGGTATTTGAACTTACTTCTTCAGGATACTAGCAGACCAAAGACTAACAGCTCTCTAGGTAGCCTTGGGAACATCTGCACTAGACTAGACTAGACGAGTGAGTCATCTCTAGGTAGACGTGGGAACATCTGCACTAGACTAGACTAGACGAGTGAGTCATCCTGTCTTATGGGCTGAACAGCTGCCAGATTCTTGGCCTTTCTACCAGTTAAAAAAAATCATTGTTACCCTACCTGATTCACAACCTGTAAGCCACTCT
This sequence comes from Mus musculus, assembly GCF_000001635.26. Lineage (NCBI taxonomy): Eukaryota > Metazoa > Chordata > Mammalia > Rodentia > Muridae > Mus > Mus musculus. The sequence continues at coordinate 102,674,917 of NC_000080.6, forward strand.
AGTAAATTTATATATATACACGTATATGTATATATAAATAATTATCATTATATATAATATTCTGTTATATGTTATGCATTTAGTTATATCATATATCACGTATCACTCATGTTATTATATAATATATTACATATTATATATCATGTATTATATATTTATTATTTTACTATTACTATATGTTTTATTAGTTTAAACCATATATTAATGTTATTATAATTACATGAATACTATATTTATATAATTATTTATATAATATGAATCCTTAAATTCCTATAATACATATTTATAAAATTATATAATATATAGAATAATATCATTAGATAAATATAAAATCTATACTATTACATAGTTATATAAATATACAAATTATACAATATTATTATATAGTTATATAAATATAAAAACTGAATATGAATAACATGATTATATAGTTAAATAAATATAACATTTCTATAACACACACAGATATATATATATATTCTGTTTCTTTCTATAACCTTGTGATGGAGACTGTCTTGATATAGACAGTAAAAGGAAGGCAGAGAATATATCTAGGTGGTAAAGGAGTTACTTAGGTGTGCAAAGCCCTAGATCCAATCACACTACTGCTCTCACCTAAAAATGGTAAATTATTTGTTATATAATATTAATTGAAGGCCACAAAGGTCAGTCTGTGCAGTGCTTGTTGCACAAGCTCAAAGAGCTGAGTCCAGTCCTCAGGACGCATGTGGGAGTCAAGCACAGTGGCATGTGCTCTCTGTCCATCAGCAGGGATGATGGTAAGGATCGTGGTTAGGACAGAAAGGAGGATCTCTGGAGCTCAATGTTCAGCCAACTGACCCTAGTCTGTGAGTCCCAGGTCCCAGTGACTAAACCTAGCTCGAAAATCAAAGTAGACAGCACAACACATAATATAAAGTTCTTTTCTCTACATGTACACACACACGGGGGGGGGGGATGATAGAGAGAGAGGGAGGGGAGGGAGAGACAGAGACAGAGAGAGACCATAAAGACCTTCACACAAAAGCAAAATTACCTCAAGAGATGTCTCAGGAGCTGGGAAGAGGCTCAACAGTTAAGAGCATGGACTGTGTTTCTACAGGACTTGTTTGGTTTCCAGCATCCGTGTGTCTCACAAAACCCTATAGCTGCAGCTCCAGATCTCTACTCTACTGTGGTCTCCGTGGGCACCTACACCCAAGTCACTCACACACACACACACACACACACACACACACACACACACACAGAGGCACACACACAGAGAAGCACACACACACACACATACATACACACAGAGGCACACACACACACAGAAGCACACACACACACACAGAGGCACACACACACACACAGACACACATACATATAGAATATGTTAAAAATAAATGAAAACATACAAACGAATAGATAAACAAAGTAACCGAAAGGAGATGAGTATGAGTATTACTGATTTTCCTGAAAGTGAATATTCATCTTTAGTTCTTTAAAACTAGTCATTTCTATCCCAGTAATTTGTCAATCTTTGAATTCCAGGTTGACTTCATGATAGCAAGTGCTACAAAGAAAACCATAGCCCATTGAATAGCTAGGAATTCATATCTAAAGCCTGAAATTACTGAAAATGAAGTCTGGGCAAAACCTCAGTAGGAATTCCCTATTTCCATCACTGCAGAGAATGAAAGCCTGCCTTGGTGTTGTTTTTAATTCCCTGCAAGTCCTTCCACAATGCAAATGTCACGTTGAAAAATCTGGCACTTGCTTTAAGGAAAGGTAAGTTGCCCAGATCCCCGGAAAATGTTTTGACATTTTGGTGACCCTTGCATTCTGTTTTATAATAGACGCTCCAATTAAGCTCAGGGCTTTCATCGTATTTACTACACTGGCCCTGGGAACGAAGGCTGGCAAACCCTGTGCTGTCCTTGCTCTGAGAGCAGAACCAAGTATTCTCCAAGAAGGAGCAGGGACTCTCAGCCACCTCCCAAGATGACAGAGTCAGAAAAAAACTGCTGTCAAGAGGCTTACAGTTTTCCCATAGCACAGCCTTTTATTTTTTCTCTTTTCTTTTCTTTTTTTTTTTTTTTTACCTGGATGAATCCCAACACAGATGTTCACTCTGGCTATCAGTACACAGGGAAGAGCTGAATACAGAAAAGTTCTGGTCCTTCGATTCTGAGTCCTAGGTAAACCCCAAGCCTCTTCGCCCTTCGAACCTGCTTTCTCTGTTGAGGGGCTGAAGTCAACGATGCTCGGGGTCTCTTCAACCTTTTTGTTTCGGGTTGTGCACGTCTATTGTTTACGGGCAGGAAGCAGAAGGCAGACAAGTGCCTGTTTCACAATGTGATTTTTGCAGCATAGTCAACTGCCTTCTGTTTCCAGTGGAACTTCAAGTGTGAGGACAAGGACAGAATCGCTCTGACGTTTGAGGGGCAGATCTCCTTTTACTTAGTTCCAGAGACCTTGGCAGGCTCCAGGTGCCCCAGTGACATGTATATTTTGTTTACGAATTTGCTTCAAATGATACTGAACTAACTAAGAAAGTCTGGTCCCCTCTTTTAAGTTAGTCCGGAATCTTACTTTGAGCTGCCCGTCATCATCAAGGTAGCTTAAGAGAAAGCGCCAATGTGGTCAAACAAACGTGTGTGGTCTTGTGAACCTTTCAAGTACCCAAGCAGTCCATTTTGTCTCTGTTCTTCCCAGTTTCTCTTATGTCTTCTAATCTCCTTTAGTCTTGTGCCTTTATAACCTTCCTTCTCTACTCCCTCTTCCTCTTCACCCCCTCTCTCAGATGACCCCCTCTCACACGCACTATTGTCTCGCCAGCAAGAACACACGCATGAGAAACCGGATCCTTCTGCAGCAACTTTATTACACCAGTTTCAACATGAAGAGGAAGACCCCAAGCACCAAAAAGGCGCTGCTTATATACACCTTAGTGTGGCATGTCCACACCTGATTGGCTGCTCTCCCAGAGCCTCATCACCATGCCCCGGGATGGGCCATGACTTGGCACGAAAACACTCTCGCACATGTGCACATTGCTTGTTTAACAATTAAGCCACGCAGGCACAGCAGAAACCGCTTCCCACAACCCCCCTTCTTCTCCATCCTTTTCTCCTCCCAAGAAGACTTTCTTTAGTCTTATCCTCCGTCCGTGTAGACAAATACAGACCACCATCAATCTCTTCTTCATCTTTAACAGGTCCACTCAGACATAGTCATCTCCCAAATCCACTTCTATTTACATTCCAGTTCCTTGAACAGAGAATTGATTAGAGCAGATGCCCCTGACTTGAACAAACAACTGTGGAAGTTACAAAGAGCCTCTCTAGCAGGTTAAGAGATGAGCAACGCAAATCTTCAAATGCGGTTTGTAATTTTTTTATACTCTCCTCAGGGAGACTACACTTTAATACTTCAGAGTTCCATCTGCTTACTTGAAATGGGCTAGGAGAATATACAAGCTCACTAAACTTTCTAATATAGTTTATAGCAAAAATACATTTTAAAAAGTATTATTTTATTTGAAGCAGGTGTTATTTAACTAGTGTGAGACAGTTGACCATCATTGCATTTGAAGTGAAAGGCCTCTACCTGTTTTTCTAGATTTTAGCTCACTTAGCTGCTCATACATGGTAGCCATACTAAGAATATGGGGCTAAAGAGACGAGTTCCACTGGCATTTCTTCCTGAAACAATTCATTACAGATCAATATGAGTTGACCTATGCTTGAGCTCCACCATAAGTCACATTTGCAGCTTGTCCTCTGTCAGAGTCCAGATAAGGAGGGTCGTTCCAAGGGGAAAGAAATGGAGCAGGCATTTCAGCAGCTTGAATAAGTATCATTAGATCCTGAGACTGGCGCCATTCTCTCTTACCTATTTACTAAGTCCATTTACATTCACTTCCTTCCTTGTTCTCCCAAGTAATTGCATGCTGTCTATTCTGCAAAGATCATCGTTTGCTTCTTCTTCCATACATAATCAGACCGATCATCTGTTACCAAAAGATCCTTCTCCACAGTGTTCAGGTGAGAGCCGCTTGTGAGTCAGTAAGCATCCTCTGCAAGGACATTTTCACAAGTTTATAGGCTGTTGTTGACTTCAAACTTACAATCATCCATTGTAAAAAAAAGTAATTCAAGTCATAGAGAAATGAATATAACAGAACATAAAGGCCTCCTGGTAACAGTTTGCTTGTAAACTCAAGCAGGTTTATTTTCTACACATTTTTCTAAGGCAAAATACACTTGCATATAATTCCTTACATAGAAATGCATGAGGCACATATACATATTTTCTGATAAAAACAGTATACACATATAATCTGGCAAATAGCTTTTGCTGGCTATTAATGTGTTAAAATTTTCTTATCTATCCAAGTCTTTTGAAAGATATCCACGCAGGCTGTTATTAGGATTCAGAAAGTGCCTTTCCATCAACCAATGAATACTCAAGATTTTACCTTTTATGTAGAAATATGCTACTTTGAAAGTTCCTAGGTGTGTACCTTTGTACATGGCAGTTGGGAGGATGAATAGATTTGCTAAATAAAGGGATACATAAGTTATAATTTCAGTAATAACTGTCAAATTGCTTTCAGAAAGCTTTTGCCAAGTTACAGGCCACCTAGCCTTATGTGATGTGGGCTCCTACTTTCCAAACCAGCACTAGGTATCTAATAAATGATGGCTACTTGATTAGAGTCCCCCTTTTTAATATTACTTCTTTGATTTTTATTTTTATTTTTAGAAATTATGCTCACATCATTTTCTCTTCCCTTTCCTCCCTCCAAACCCTCACATATGTCCTTCCTGGCTCCCTGTCAAACTCATGGCCTTCCTTTTCATTAATTGTTACATGCACATATATTTGTGTATGTACATATACATTGCTACATGACCTGCTCAATCTGTAGAATGCTACTCATATGTGTGTTCTCAGGGCTGGCCATTTGGTATGGGAAAACTAGTTGATGTGTTCTTCCCTGGGGAAGACTAGCTCTCTCTCTCTCTCTCTCTCTCTCTCTCTCTCTCTCTCTCTCTCTCTCTCTCAGCATTCCTTTGTTGCCTGTAGTTCTTTGTGTGGGGTTAAAGCTTCATGGACTTTCCTCCACTCACTTTAGCATGTCTATTGGTAATACCATTCTTCAGCTCATGGGTAGGCATTTATCTTGTGAGATTTTATGGGTGTAGATTTTGTCATTCCTGGGAAACACAGTCTTACAACAAATTCCCTGATCTTCTGACTTTTACTCTCTCTCCTCACCCTCTTCCATGATGTTACCTAAACCTGAGGTTTGGGGCTTGTTTTGCAGATATATTTCAGGTTTCCAAAACAGGGAAGTTACCCATTGTCCTACCCAGACCTATAAACCAGTATGGCAAGAAAGCCCAAAGTAGTGGCATGCATGCCTTGGTATGCTCTCTAATTGAACTTAAGACCTACTCAATAAGAGAGAAGTCATGTCTCTTACTGTTAACTTGGTCAACTACCAGAACCAATAAAGTTATGGATCTTAAAGGAGAGCCTACAACCACTACTTTACTAAACCAGCTCTAAATTTGTTGTACATTCACAGAAAAGTGTACTCCTAAGGCTGTCGAATATTTGTTTAGGTGCTTCTCAGCCATTCAGTATTTCTCAGTTGAGAATTCTTTGCTTAGCTCTGTACCCCATTTTTAATAGGGTTATTTGGTTCACTGGAGTCTAACTTCTTGAGTTCTTTGTATATATTGTATATTAGCCCTCTATCGGATGTAGGATTGGTAAAGATCTTTTCCCAATCTCTTGGTTGCTTTTTTGTCCTATTGACAGTGTCCTTTGCCTTACAGAAGCTTTGCGATTTTTTTTTTCTATTTTAAGTAAGTTTATGATTTTGTATTGGGATATATGCACAGCTATCCTAAGCTGCATGTCATGGGTATATGCAGTTCCTAACCTGTAGGTTAGATATAACTGCTAGAGAATTGGTTCAAAACCATTTTGGGGGTTGAACAACACTTTCATAGGGATTGTATATCAGATATCCTTCATATCAGATATTTACATTGCAATTCATAATAGCAGAAGCTTTGTAATTTTATGAGGTCCCATTTGTGGATTGATGATCTTACAGCATAAACCATTGGTTTTCTATTTTTGGTAAAGATCTTATCTCAATCAGTTGGTTGCTGTTTTGTCCTATTGACAGTATCCTTTGTCTTACAGAAGCTTTTCAATTTTATAAGGTCCCATTTGTCAATTGTTAATCTTAGAGCACAAGCCATTGGTGTTCTATTCAGGAAAATTTCCACTGCGCCCATGCAATCGAGGCTCTTTCCCACTTTCTCTTCTATTCGATTCAGTGTGTCTGGTTTTATGTGGAGGTCCTTGATCCACTTGGACTTGAGCTTTGTGCAAGGATATAAGAATGGATCAATTTGCATTCTTCTACATGCCGAACTCCAATTGAACCAGCACCATTTGTTGAATTTTTTTTTTCTTTTTACTGGATGGTTTTAGCTCCTTTGTCAAAGATGAAGTGACCATAGGTGTGTGGATTCATTTCTCTGTCTTCAGTTCTATTCCATTGATCTACCTGCCTGTCAGTGTACCAATACCATGCAGGTTTTTCGTTTGTTTGTTTGTTTTGGGTTTTTTTTGTTTTGTTTTTGTTTTTGTTTTTTTTGTTTTTTGTTTTTTTTTTAATCACTGTTGCTCTATAATACAGCTTGAGGTCAAGGATGGTGATTCCACCAGAAGTTCTTTTATTGTTGAGAATAGTTTTCTTTGATGGGTTTTTGTGGAAGTGGGTAGGTGGGATGAGGAGCATCCTCAAAGAAGCAAGGGGAGAGGGGATGGGAGACAGGGGTTCTGGAGCGGAAACCAGGAAAGGGGATAGCATTTGAAATATAAACAAATAAAATATCCTATAAAAAAGAACTAGAAGCCAAAAACAAACAAACAAACAAACAAACAAACAAAAAAGAAAAGTGTAGTCCTTACCTCTCATGTAGGAAATTTCTCTTTACAACTTACAGAAAGGATTACAAAGAACCACAACCAATCAAAATGCAGAATTGCAGGGCCTACTTTGCTTTTTAAAGGTGTTTCAATATTTCAATTTACAATTTTTAGCAAAATATATCGATGTATATTTAGATGTCTTCTGACACTACCAATGATTCATTATGCTTATTTTAATATTATCAATTTTAGTGTTCTTCATATATCATTATTATTAACTCTTTGTGGTCTTCTGACGACATGGTGTTTTTTCATAAAACCTTTTATGGTGTTCCTTTGTTTTTCAAGAGGCTTATGCTTTTGGCAGTCATATGAAAAACAGTGGAACTTCTGTATAACACCAACTATAAAATGTCCTTGTTTTCTTCTTTCTGTCTTCTCTCATGTTCATCTTTTATGCCGCTGTGACAAATTACTACACAGTGACTGACTAAAAACAACAGAGATGTATAATATTTTAGTTTGCAATGTCAAAAATCTCAGAAGCAATTGTCAGGCTGCATGCTTGTTGGAGGCTCTTGAAATAACCCATTACCTTTCATTTTTGCCTTCTCCCATCGAAACTGATGACATTCTCCACTGTAAGTCAGTTTAAATGAACATACACTTTCCAACTTCTGACTATTATAAATAAGGCTGCTATGAACATAGTGGAGCATGGGTCCTTCTTACTGGTTGGGACATCTTCTGGATATATGCCCAGGAGAGGTGGTGCGGGATCCTCCCGTAGTACTAAGTCCAATTTTCTGAGGAACCGCCAGACTGATTTCCAGAGTGGTTGTACTAGCTTGCAATCCCACCAACAATGGAGGAGTGTTCCTCTTTCTCCACATCCTCACCAGCATCTGCTGTCACCTGAATTTTTGATCTTAGCCATTCTGACTGTTGTGAGGTGGAATCTCAGGATTGTTTTGATTTGCATTTCCCTGATGCCTAAGGATGTTGAACTTTTTTTTTCCATTTTTTTATTAGGTATTTAGCTCATTTACTTTTCCAATGCTATACCAAAAGTCCCCCATACCCACCAACCCCCCCCCACTCCCCTACCCACCCACTCCCCCTTTTTGGACCTGGCGTTCCCCTGTACTGGGGCATAAAAAGTTTGCAAGTCCAATGGGCCTCTCTTTCAAGTGATGGCCGACTAGGCCATCTTTTGATACATATGCAGCTAGAGTCAAGAGCTCTGGGGTACTGGTTAGTTCATATTGTTGTTCCACCTATAGGGTTGCAGTTCCCTTTAGTTCCTTGGGTGCTTTATCTAGCTCTTCCATTGGGGGCCCTGTGATCCATTCAATAGCTGAATGTGAGCGTCCACTTCTGTGTTTGCTAGGCCCCAGCCTAGTCTCACAAGAGACATCTATATCTGGGTCCTTTCAGCAAAATCTTGCTAGTGTATGCACTGGTGTCAGCGTTTGGAAGCTGATCATGGGATGGATCTCTGGATATGGCAATCACTAGATGGTCCATCCTTTCGTCACACTTCCAAATTTTGTCTCTGTAACTCCTTTCATGGGTGTTTTGCTTCCTATTCTAAGAAGGAGCAAAGTGTCCACACTTTGGTCTTCGTTCTCTTGAGTTTAATGTGTTTAGTAAATTGTATCTTATATCTTGGGTATCCTACATTTCTGGGCTAATATCCACTTATCAGTGAGTACATATTGTGAGAGTTCCTTTGTGATTGGGTTACCTCACTCAGGATGATGCCCTCCAGGTCCATCCATTTGCCTAGGAATTTCATAAATCCATTCTTTTTAATAGCTGAGTAGTACTCCATTGTGTAAATGTACCACATTTTCTGTATCCATTCCTCTGTTGAGGGGCATCTGGGTTCTTTCCAGCTTCTGGCTATTATAAATAAGGTTGCTATGAACATAGTGGAGCATGTGTCCTTCTTACTGGTTGGGACACCTTCTGGATATATGCCCAGGAGAGGTATTGCTGGATCCTCCGGTAGTACTATGTCCAATTTTCTGAGGAACTGCCAGACTCATTTCCAACAGTGATTGTACAAAAGCTTGCAATCCCACCAACAATGGAGGAGTGTTCCTCTTTTTCTACACCCTCCAGCATCTGCTGTCACCTGAATTTTTCATCTTAGCCATTCTGACTGGTGTGAGGTGGAATCTCAGGGTTGTTTTGATTTGCATTTCCCTGATGATTAAGGACGTTGAACATTTTTTCAGGTGCTTCTCTGCCATTCGGTATTCCTCAGGTGAGAATTCTTTTTTCAGCTCTGAGCCACATTTTTAATGTGGTTATTTGATTTTCTGGAGTCCACCTTCTTGAGCTCTTTATATATATTGGATATTAGTCCCCTATTCGATTTGGGATAGGTAAAGATCCTTTCCCAATCTGTTGGTGGTCTTTTTGTCTTATTGACTGTGTCTTTTGCCTTGCAGAAGCTTTGCAATTTTATGAGGTCCCATTTATCGATTCTCGATCTTACAGCACAAGCCATTGATGTTCTATTCAGGAATTTTTCCCCTGTACCCATATCTTCAAGGCTTTTCCCTACTTTCAACTCTATAAGTTTCAGTGTCTCTGGTTTTATGTGGAGTTCCTTAATCCACTTAGATTTGACCTTAGTACAAGGAGATAGAAATGGATCAATTCGCAATCTTCTACATGATAACCACCAGTTGTGCCAGCACCATTTGTTGAAAATGCTGTCTTTTTCCATTGGATAGTTTTAGCTCCCTTGTCAAAGATCAAGTGACCATAGGTGTGTGGGTTCATCTCTGGGTCTTCAATTCTGTTTCATTAGTCTACTTGTCTGTCACTATACTAGTACCAAGAAGCTGGAAAGAACCCAGATGCCCCTCAACAGAGGAATGGATACAGAAAATGTGGTACATTTGCACAATGGAGTACTACTCAGCTATTAAAAAGAATGAATTTATGAAATTCCTATCCAAATGGATGGACCTGGAGGGCATCATCCTGAGTGAGGTAACACAATCACAAAGGAACTCACACAATATGTACTCACTGACAAGTGGATATTAGCCCAGAAACTTAGGATACCCAAGATATAAGATACAATTTGCTAAACACATGAAACTCAAGAAGAACAAAGACAAAGTGTGGACACTTTGCCCCTTCTTAGAATTGGGAACAAAACACCCATGGAAGGAGTTACAGAGACAAAATCTGGAGCTGTGACAAAAGGATGGACCATCTAGTGATTGTCATATCCAGGGATCCATCCCATAATCAGCTTCCAAACGCTGACACCACTGCCTACACTAGCAAGATTTTGCTGAAAGGACCCAAATATAGCTGTCTCTTGTGAAACTAGGCTGGGTCCTAGCAAACACAGAAGTGGATGCTCACAGTCAGCTATTGGATGGATCACAGGGCCCCCAATGGAGGAGCTAGAGAAAGTACCCAAGGAGCTAAAGGGAACTGCAACCCTATAGGTGGAACAACAATATGAACTAACCAGTACCCCAGAGCTCTTGTCTCTAGCTGCATATGTATCAAAAGATGGCCTAGTCGGCCATCACTGCAAAGAGAGACCCATTGGACTTGCAAACTTTATATGCCCCAGTACAGGGGAACGCCAGGGCCAAAAAGGGGGAGTGGGTGGGTAAAGCAGTGGGGGGATGGGTATGGGGAACTTTTGGTATAGCATTGGAAATGTAAATGAGGAAAATACCTAATAAAATTGTTTTAAAATGAACATACCTGAAGAGATGCAAGATACTGCTGAGTAGATGATTTCTCAAGACCAACGGCTTTCTACTTGCTCTGCCAATTAATCCCTCTTTCTAAACCTCTATATGCGTCAGGCATTTAGGCAGAAAATGCACCATCTGGATATGTAAATAAGGAGGACACTGATACAGAGTTAAGTATATATAAAGTTGTCAGGAAGGCTTGAGGACACTGAATCGATGGATCTTTTGGAGAAAATGGAGTTCCAAAAGAGTCTTCCCTAAGACTCAAGATTACTTTCTCACCAATCCAGCTGCTACAGCCAAACTCTCTTGGGTCTGTCACAGTGCAAGCTGACTCGACTGCTCTCAGTTCCTTTTACAGTCAGAGTTGATCCTTGGTTGCCAGCTTGGGTCACTGGCCCATGGCCTCTGCATCATCATTCCTTTCTATCTTTGCTTTCATATGAAGATATCTCTCTGGAAGAACCAGTTTTATACTACATCCAGGCTAACTACAAGGGTGTTAGACAACTAAGTTCTTTTCTTTCCTAGCTTTTCACAAGCTAGGGAAAGCACAAGCAAAAAGAATGCAGTACTAGGGATAGGACAGGACACAAAAATAGATACAGATGAATGCATGCAATTGAGTCTTGACATATAATTTTCTCTCCTTTTGGAAATTGTAAAGTTGACACTGCTCCAGGCACATGAATCTAAAATCTTAGAGTACTATACTATGATATTCACTGTTTTCCTCCAATTACAACACTGTGAGGTCCTTGAGAATGATGGCTGTGTCAGGTTTGTTACTTTATTTCACTGGGCTTCCTGGTGAACAAGCCATGAAACATCTGATGAATGTATTAAGACAGTGGAACCATCTGCCATATCAGGGCAGGACAGTGGAACCATCTGCCATATATGGCAGGACAGAGTCTCCTCAGTTACTGCATTCCTCTTCCCACACTGACTGTTTAAAATGCTTACCCAAAGGAAGAGAAGAAACCAAACCATATGTGCTTTCATCATTTTTGTCTCATTGATTATTTGTTTGTATTTAGTTTCATTTTTTTATTTTTGTTGTGTTTTAGAAAAGAGTTGGGAAAAAAATCAAGAATTTGGGTGGGTAAAGGAGATTTGGAAGAAGTTGGAAGAAAGGAGAATGAGAAACATGATCAACATATATTATATAAAATTATTTAAATTAAAGAATAAAAAGAAAAATGTCAAAACAACAAAACAGACAGACAGATAGACAGACAAAAACCAAAGGAGTAGAAAGGTCTCCCTTTAATTGTGGGTTCTCTGCAATCTTAACAAACTTCTCCTTTCTGTTCCTTATTCCTTTTATTTTTTTTTTTCTTTAAAGAGCTTGCTAGAAATATTGACTAAGTCAATGCATGAAAACACACAGCAGATGTTGGGCAAAGACTAGGCATACTGTCTAATATTGCTCGTGTCTTAGCCCATTTCCTGCATCTGCAGCAGAGAGGATAAAGGCCAAGAATAATGTGGCCTGAAAGACAACACATAGAACACTGATTTATTCTTGGCTGCCATAACTGATAATCTTAACTTCTTTGTCCTGCTGAATCTTTTCTCAGAGTATCTCAAAGGACATTGCAAGCAGGAATTATGACGCATGAATGTTAACAGTAGCTAGGCACTGAAGCTCAGGACTTGAGTAATTTGTCCATTTTCTTGTCATGCACATAAAGCCAAGTTTGTTTTGGTTTATTTTTGTTGCGATTTTACTTGTTTTAGTGGATGCTGTTTGAAAGTCAATTATCTACAAAGGTCCCTTGAAGTTTGGCTTGTTAGCAAAAATCTGGAATAAACTACATACTTGAGGATGGGGAAGGGCAAGAACTAAGGCAACACATTATCAAATAGCATTTCTACTTCCTAACTGGTAAGTTTAGGAGCATTCTTGCATTTATTCTGCTGTTATTTATTTGTTTATTTAGTTATTTATTTTAGATTTATCAGTCTTCTATCTGCCATTAACTAGTTAGTTTTGAGATTGGACTGAAAGGGAATAAATATTTGGGCTTTCATGTTCCATCTCCACAGGGAACTGGGTAGTCTCTATTCCAGCTCAGTGGCTCTGAGAAAAGACAGCCTTTTGATCTTTCAATATTTTTTCCTAGTGGAGACACTAAGAGGTACTAAGAGTAGTAAATCTCTGCTTGTCCTTGTCAGGACTAGGAAGGAAAGGGTTGAGGTCTGAGTGGCAAACCGAGGTCAAACAATGCTCAGAAACATCTGAAAAGGTGATGCAGTGCTTAGGGTAGGCTGCACACTCTCTGATCAACAGGTGTCAAAAACATACCAAACCTGCTGATGGTTCTGTTGTTGCCTGCACCATTCCTTGCCTCAATAAAATCTCAATAATTGAGTAGTAGGTTTTTTTGTTTTGTTTGTTTGTTTGTTTGTTTGCAAGAGTTTGCTGTATAATGACTTGACTCTTGACTCTTTCATTGTTGAAAGGCCACATTTCAACAATGAAGCCATGCAAGAAGATAAAGAATAAAATGATTAGAAATACTAGCACTGAAAAGACCACCAGGGAAAAATGAACAATACAGATTTAATTTGGCCTTTTTCTCAAAGTCATCAAGCTTACTTAGTATCCAAGTTAACAAAAGCCATTTGATTCTTAGACTGAAGTAGATCAAAGTTTGGATCATATTTGTATATACCCTTATGAATCATACTTGGCTCCTCCTGAGCTCAATAAGAGCCAAAAATAAATTTTAAAAATATGTTCTATCCCAAAGTCTATATTCAGGCAGGGACTAACCTTCTCTGTGTCCTTTTGGTCTGAAAATGTTCCAGAAGATCAGACAAGATGCTCCAGAAGTTTCAGTGACTGCTGTATATAACATCACTGGTCCCATTTTCTCCTTTGGTCTTTTTGGCCACAGCCTTCCACAAAAGCTTCTTGCCTTTCACACTTTTCCCATTCATCCTTTGCTGTGGAGAATAGTCTAACTGGATAACTGACATCTTATTCCCAAACTTCTAAGACTAAGAATTCCAGATGTTTAGTTAAGGTCTACAGTTTGGATTCTGCCTAGCTTTTTTCCAAACATCTTCTCTTCTTGATGCACCAGCTAAAATGTAGTTCACATCTAGACATTCTGCTCATCTGAATGACAATAAAAGCAGCAGGATATATTTAAGCTGCTGTTTTGAAAGACACATATCATACCTACTAACATTCTAATAAGCAAAATATTACATGGTCTTTGTTGACTATGAAGTAATGGACTTTTGACAATTAGTTTTTAAACATACCTATAGTGGTTTATGGGATATTAAAATATCAGGGAAAAAACTGATATTTATGTATTAGGTTGTACCATTTAGCCCTGAAAAACATCTCTCCACACTGGTTTAGATCATAAAACATCTAATGTTTGGGGACCAAATTTTTTTATTTATATATCAATCCAGTCTTTACCCTGGATTCCCTTGTGATTATCCCATGAGTCAGCATCCCATACCCATAGCTCCTTGAGTCTTAGAAGAAGGTATGAAGTAATAATCCTTTCTTAACAGTGCAAATGAATTCAGAGATATGCCAGCCATCACCACTGCCTAAATCTCTTTATCTCCTTCCTTAGCATCTTTCTGACAATCTGGATCATAGTACAGCTGCCTCTCTTCCTTTAGTTCTGTGAAGCTCTTTGTACAATTCAAAATGCATTCTTATGTTTTGCCTAATTGAGAAATTATATATACTTTTTTTGAGCTCGTATTTTCAGAATTCTTTCCCACAGCCTTAAGGGCTGTCCTGAAGATCTCAGCATTTACCATTTTGCAGGGACATTAGCCACATCCTCACCTCCCAGACTCATGCTGTCTCTGGTTACCATGGAGTCATTAACCTTGACATAGAGGATATTCACATAAAGTAACACACACACACACACAAACACACACACACACACACCTTACTCGAGGAGGCCAATGATCTACTGAACCATGTTATTCCATCCCTTACATGGCAGAGCTTGGTACTTTCTTTCAGTGTGCATAGGTGTGAGGTATATGTATGTAATATATGTGCCCATGGTATAGGTTTGTACTTGCACACTTCCATGTAAGGAGACCAGCAGGGGAGGTCAGATGTTCTGGATTATCAGTTGTCACCTTATTCCTCGGAGATAGGATCACCCACTGACTATGAAGCTTGGCCAGGCAACCAGCAATCTCCCCAGATACCTCCATGTCCCCAATCCTCACAGTGCTGGACCTAATCACATAAAGCGGTTGCACCCAGCTTTTTCTGTGAATGCTAGGAATTCATACTCAGGCCCTCGTGTTTTCACAACAAGCACTTGTACTTGCTGCCTCTGGAAAATCTCTACCCGATGAAAAGTTAAATAATACACGTGTAAATAACTGACAAAGTTACAAAAAGATTTAAAATATACCTGAATCAGATATAAATGAAAGTGGAACACATCAAAATTTGTGCAAATCAGCAAAGAATACTTAACACAGAGAAATTTACTATTAATACTATATTCAATCTCTGCATTAAAAAAAGAAAGATCTCATGTGAATTATCTAATTTTTTTATTTTTTTTTAATTAGGTATTTTCCTCGTTTACATAATTTTTTCTTTAAAAATTAGAAAAATAAAAGTAAACTTGGGAAAAAGAAAATCATAAGAAAAATACTGTAAGAAGTGGATGCTCACAGTCAGCTTTTGGATGGAACACAGGGACCCCAATGGAGGAGCTAGAGAAAGTACCCAAGGAGCTAAAGGGGTCTGCAACCTTATAGGTGGAACAACAATATGAACTAACCAGTACCCCCGGAGCTCGTATCTCTAGCTGCATATGTAGGAGAAGATGGCCTAGTCGGCCATCATTGGGAAGAGAGGCCCCTTGGTCCAGCAAACTTAATATGCCTCAGTACGGGGGAATGCCAGGGCCAAGAAGTGGGAGTGCGTGGGTAGGGGAGTTGCGAGGGGAGGGTCTGGGGGACTTTTGGGATAGCATTTGAAATGTAAATGAAGAAAATACCTAATTAAAAAAATAAATTAAAAAAAGGAAAAAGAAAAAAAAGAGTGTAAATAAGATTGAATCTAGAAACAATAATAAAATAGATAACATCAAAGTCAATTTTTCCAAATGATCAATACAACTAACAAACATCTATCCCTATGACAAAAGGAAAAATGAGGAAGACAAAAATTAACAATATCATCCAGGAAAGGAGAAAACTTAGCAGGTCAAAGTATGTTTAAAGTTCTAAGACCTGCATGCAAGTTCACTGCTGCTGAGACCTAACTGCAAAAGTTGGAGAATTTAAGCAAAATAGACAAAAATTTTCAAAGCTACCAAAATTTACCTATATATTCTGTCTGAGTCATTTTCGGCTACTACTTTAAAAAGTCATAAACTTGGTAGCATAAACAAAATTATTTCTCAAAGATGTGGAGCCTGGAAAATCTATGATCAAGATACCAACAGATTTTATTGCAATGGAGAATGCTAGCAAACATTAAAAAAAAAAAGGTAACATCAATTTTACATATCTTTTATGGATCGTAGAGGAGAAGAAAACACATTTAAGTTATTTTACAAAGCCATAAATATTAACACCAAAGCCTGAACAAGAAAGAAAACTTTAGATCGAGCTGTAGGTATAAAAATCCTCAACACAATATCAGCAAATACATAAAATTCCACCAGTACACACTATATCACAGTGTGTCACACATTACAATGAATCATTAGACTACCTACCATATAAACAATGTATAAAAGAAAAAGGACATCAATTGAGAAAGAAAAGACAAAGCAATATTAAACACCCACTCTAAGATAAGGACTATAAAGAGGTCAGAAACAGAAGAAGACAGCATCAGCCTTGTCAGGAAAGCCAAGTCATGGTATGGTAGTGCACTCCTTTAATCCCAGAACTCAGAGTCAGTAGATCTCTGTGTTTGAAGTCAGCCTACCCAGCATGTTCTAGGTCATCTAGAGCTACACAAGGGGAGCCTGCCTAGGAAGGAAGGAAGAAGAGAGAGATTGAGGGACAGATGGAGGGAGGGATGAACGAATGAAGGAATAAAGAAAAATCAGCCACACTTACCACATTTAGTGGTGGAAAATGAATATTTTCCCCTAACAATGAGGAATAACACAAAATGTCCATCTTACAAGGTCTATTCAAAATTGGACTGAATTTTTGGCCAGCACAATAAGGCAGGAACAAGAATTCAAAAGCATATGAACTGAGAAAAAAAAAAGACATAGAGTTCTTTCCAAAGATGGCACAATTGTCTATATAGAAAAAAATCTCAAGAAATCTACATTAAATAGGTGAGCAAAGATATGGCATATAAAGGCAACACACTAAAACCTATGTTGGTAATGAAAAATACAAACTGTATCTTAGCTAGTGCCATCTATAACAGCTTCACAAGGTGAACTAGGTAGTGGTTATCAATATTTAGTTAGATATGAGCGTTGCATTATGAATGTTAGTTATATCCAGTTACAGGTATTACCAAACATGCAGAAGGTCTACCCTGAAGATTACAAAATGCAATGCTGCTGGATGGCATAAGGTGGAGCAGGCAACAGTGCTCATGGGTTTGAAGACATTCATTTAACAATGTTTTAAGTAAATTCTTTGTGGGATTTTGGTAGACACAGACAATCTAGTTCTAGCATTTATGTAATGCAAAAATAAGAGAAAATAGAATGTCCAATGCAATATTGTAAAATAAGAATGGAGTTCAAGTAGCTATCCCACCCACTGCTAAGTTTCATGGTAAAACTATGTCATCAGGGCAGGGTAATATTGGAACGAGGTCAACACAGAGCAGTAAAACACAAGAGTGAGAGAAGAAATGGGTTCAATAGATATACCAATTCATTCTCACCACGCTACACCAGCTATTCAGTGGGGGATGACAGCTTTAATAACAAGCAGTAATAGAGCAATCGGCCATTTATATACAAAGAAATGAACCCTGACCCAAGTCCTATCTTTATTCATCAGCTAATCCAAAATTGATCCTAGAGCTCAATATAAAATGAAGAATTATAAAACTTTCAGCCAAAAACAAGAGAAAAATCTATAAGAAACATTTCTATGGCAAAAGAGAAAACACATACAAAATTCATTATACACAACATAAAAAAGGAAAACCAATTCAAGAGTAAGAATGTTTACTCTGAGGATGATACTATTGAAAAGAAAAGGCACACTACAGAGTGGGAGAGTGTTTCTGCAAATCCTATATCTAATGAAGAAATGTTTAACCCAATACATAGAGCTCTTAAAACCCACATGAAGAAAATGAGCAACTCAATTTTTTTACATGAGTAAAGAATTTCATGAATAGGGATATATGAAAGTTGATTAAAAACTAGAGAAATACTCTATAACTCTTGGGAAATGCAAATTAAAGCTGTGATGTGGCAATGAAGCACATGGATCACAAAACTTGAAGCTGCTAAACACACAGTATAAGGGCAGCGTTCAAGCACTGTTCTCACTCTGTAAAGCACACTCAGTTTCTGACAAAGCTAGGCACACATTACAAAGCTAAGCTCATATTTTCCATATGACTTCACACTCTGGCCTCTGCTTACCCTCAAGAAATAGGCTTAGGCATAAACACAGCACACATACACACAAACACACATACACAGAGAGACAGAGAGAGACAGAAAGACAGAGAGAGAGAGAAACAGAGACAGAGAGAGAAACAGAGACAGACAGAGAGAGAATACACTCATAGCAGATGACAGATGGAAGAGGTGATGAGTTCTACTCAACAATAAGGCAGAATAATTGCGCACAAAAATTTGGACAATCCCTAAGTGAGAGTCTGAAAAGTTACATACTGCTATGATTCTATTATATGACACTCTTAAAGAGGCAAACGGATCCAGAGACAGATGAACAGAAGTGTGTGACTATAAAAACAAAGCACCAAGAAGTCTGGGGTTGAGAATTCCGGTTGCAATGGTAGTTCCCTGAATATAGGCACCTACCAACTGCACGCTTTAAAAGATAAAATTCTGAATGGTTCTGAATTATGTTTAATTTCCTGGGGTATTCCTTCCATCCTGCAACTAAATTTGGCATAATCATCAGTAATGAACTTCAAAGGATATGACCATCTTGAGTCATATGAGATGAGACATGAGGTAAACCTGCTGAATCATTTTTTCATGTCTGCATTCATTCATTCATTCATTCACTCCACAAGTAATTATTGAGCACTTACTGTTTGTTCTAGACCTTTTACCTATCATTGTGTTTTGCAGTTAACAATGGAAAGATTTCATTTAAGACATCAAATGGAGATGGCAAGGACACAATTAAATGTAAATTGTGAGAGCAATCATCCACAAACCAAAATAGTTCAATGCAGGTGGTCAGCCTGCCTCTCCTACGCCTGGAGTCTAGGATGAATTTTAGAATGCCATGAGGCAGGAGCAGATCTCTTGAGTGAAGAATTTGTTCTCTAAACTGAGCTTTTAATATGAGATAAGTGGCAGAGACTTTGAGATAATGCTCTCAATAAGTACTTGAAGTGCAATATTCTATAGCTTCAGTTAAACGCAGAGCCATTATGTTCCGAGTCAACCCAGCTGGGTAAAACTGTTGTTTCCTTATAAAAGCCAAGAAGTTCCACATGGAATCAGGTGGGTGGAGAGGAGGTATGGGATGTGAAACAGTCGAAGGGTGGCTCTGCGGAGGGGAAATAAAGTATGGGGTGTAACAAAATAAATAAAGTAATAATAAAGAAGAAAAGAAAAGAAAAGGGAAGGGAAGGGAAGGGAAGGGAAGGGAAGGGAAGGGAAGGGAAGGGAAGGGAAGGGAAGGGAAGGGAAGGGAAGGGAAGGGAAGGGAAGGGAAGGGAAGGGAAGGGAAGGGAAGGGAAGGGAAGGGAAGGGAAGGGAAGGGAAGAGAAGAGAAGAGAAGAGAAGAGAAGAGAAGAGAAGAGAAGAGAAGAGAAGAGAAGAGAAGAGAAGAGAAGAGAAGAGAAGAGAAGAGAAGAGAGAAAAGAAGCCAAGAATTCTGAGAAGTGGCTCGATCCTAAAAAGAAATCACCTACCTCAGCCCAGAGAGGCTGGAGGAGCTACTGACAGGAAAGGTCATAGCAAGCTCTGTGAAGGACTCACAGAAAGTATATTTTTAATCATCCAAATTCTTATACAGCCTACAGAACTTAGCATGCACTGAGTGATTGTAATTAATTCCTTAGCACTGAGACTATCTCTTCCAATAAGGATTGAGTTGTGAAGCAGTATGTATCTCTTTCCATGAATTAGAGTGAGATTATCCACAGATGATGGCAATCATAAACATCATTATCACTAAAATATATTTAGCACTTAAAACATGAGATCGTCTCACTCGGTCCCCCAATATTTGTATAAATTAAATATCATCACCATTCCAATTTCACAGATTATTCCCAGAACTACCTAAATCAGAACCACAAGCTTTGTAATTAGACTCTGAAATAATGCCCAAGCCATCACTAAACAACTAATAGAATGACAGCCAAAATCTTTGCCATTGACCCTGTTTTATTGTCTGAGTTCTAAATACACTATATATATATATATAATGTGTGTAATATTGTGGAATATATATATATGCCACAACTAACCTACTATACCCATAATTTTCCTGAGATGATAAAGTTTAAGAAAAACTCATTAAGAATAGAATAAACTGCATGTAAATATTTCCATCCCTAGTTGAATAAACAGTGTCAATGTCTTTCAGTCCAAATCAAGACCATGTCTGTATTTGCACAAGGCATATTTACCCCAATGCAATAGTGAAACCAGTCCCTGTGAAGACCCACAAGATTCCCGAGTAGAACAGTATTAGAAAGAGCTCATTCCAGGAACCATGCTTCTGGTTCTGGCTTTAAAGAAGCTTCAAGAAGGAAGCCTGTGAATTGGAATGGATGCTGCCAGGAAGCAGAATAATTCTATAATTGTAGAATTGGTTCTTATATCATAGGAGAGAAGGGAAAATATGGCTTAAAATGTGATTGACAAATAAGCAGCCATCATTCTGTTATCCAGGATCAAGGAGGGCTTAGTACCTTTGGGCTGTGAGCTCAGGTTGTTTGTGTGGGGGCAGTTATAAGCACTCTCGCTTTGTGTTATACCTCATCATGGTTTTCATTCAAGTGTACATGATGTTAGTCATCTTTCGGTCATGCTTTCTCTACAGTGGATCAAAGACCTTGCTGTGATGTTCAAAGCAGCTCTTAGCAACACCAAGGCCAGGCTGAATGTGTTAGGATAGCTCTTAGTTGCTAGGCCCTGCTTTCAGCTTTCTCAACACAAACATCTCTATCTCTTCTCCTGACATATAATCCTGGGGAAATGACATCTGTGATATATCAATTAGGTCACTGTCATTGAGTTACCTTTCAGATGAAGTGTCTGAGAAACTAATTAGCCTATCATTTTGAGAGACCTAATATTTTCCTCCAACCAAAATGAGATGGATCTCTCTCTCTCTCTGAGGCAACATCTAGAAACCATATAATAGAAGCTGTTTTTTTTTCATACAAATAAAATCAATTAAGCATTATTCCTTGGGATGAAAATTATAGAATCAGTTTCGATTTATTTAAATGTATCCAAAGATTTTTAAAGTATGTGTAAAGTTTTTTTTATAAGACTAATAGTTCATGAAAGTCAGAAGAAATATTAAGCTTTATAAAAAAGAATTTTCTCAATGGTGAATAGAAGTAGCTTAGTCGTGGAAACAATGCAGATTTCATAAGACTCTTTGATAAGCAACAGCTCTACCATACTGTATGACCTTCAGCTGTTTAGTTAAGGTTTTTATAAGACAGACACAATAATTATACTTGCCATCACAAGCTAAAGATAACTGAGACAGCAACTGGATTGATGGCTCAGAGGTTAAGAGTATCTGCTGCTCTTGCAGCAGACAGGTGTTTGGTTCCAAGTACTTAGAACACAGCTCACAACCATCTGTAACTTCATATCTAGGAATCAGTTCCTCTCTTCTGACCTCTGTGGGTACCAGGCACAAATGCAGACAAAACACTCAAACAAATATAATAAAAATAAATGAATATTTTAAAAATTTTATAATCATAATTAAAAATAGAAACCCTCTACAATTTTCTCAAAAGAAAACCCTTAAACACATTCAAATTGTTATTATATATATAAAGCATTATATTTAGCAATAATTATTTGTGAATGTCAGGTAAAATTAATGATTCTACTAATGAATGGGCTGTCAATAGTTTTTTAGAAATAAATAAATTATATGTGGCCATGTACTTAAATTAAGCTCAGAATGTCTTTGACATTTGAAAATTCCCCCAAACTCGGAGTTTATAGAAGATGTTTATATCAAGTTAAAAAGATTTTCTGAGAATCGTATAATGTACTACCTAGTGATACAAAGCCAGTAATGTAGAATAAATGACCCACAATACATTATTGATTTACTACCTCATCTTATAAAAAATATTTCAGTCCTTGAGGCTCTGAGAATATGTAATTTTCAAAGAAGAAGAGTGAGGCTAATTTGAAATTAAAGGCATGTACAATGACTAGATTTTAGAAAAGAGTGTGAAATAAATAGTTCAATCAATATGCAAATATAAACAGACACATGGAAGCAGTAGTCTCTCCTCAGTTCCTAGAGTGCACAGCCTTCATGGAGAAAAAAGCAATTCATAGTGACCACTGGTTGGAAGGAGCACACGATGAACAAAAATCCACATGAGCCTCACTGAACCTGTCTGAAGAGGTAATAATAAACAGAGGTGGATGGAGACTGGAACTAGAGAATGTACTGTAAAGAGAATGCAGAGAAGAGAGCCATGCCAGGGTGCAAAGAAGGCCCCATCAGCACCAGCAGTCTGCTGTCGACACGCAGAAGCACCATAGGTACACTCGGAGCTCATTCCTGACCCACTTTCCACTTTCAGTGATGCTTACACACCATCCAGATTGACGTCAGGTCTGCCTTGTCTCTATCAACTTTATCTCCATATAAAATCTTCCTGCCCTAAAGAATCGATAAGCTCTCCAAGATCATGAGAATCTACGTACCTGGTGAAGTGTTTGAGGCTACAAGAGAAACCACCCACATCTGTTATAAGCTGAAGCAGAAAAAGTACAACTTAAGATCTCTCGCCGATAAACATATACGCCAAAAGAATAGAAGAAAAAGAATTATAATTCTCTCCAAATGTCCATGGAGATGCCAGAATTCCTTGCTAATGCTGATGCAAATGTGTATAATGCCCTCAGAAAGAAGTCAATTTAATGTTGTACTTGAAACGATGCACTTAAAAAAGGAATATTTACTATGCATTTGTGTATAAATAAAAAAAAAAAGACAGAAAAGATGGACTTCATGTAGTAACCCTTCAGCCATCAATCTTTGTGGATGGGATAACTAATTTTTGTGAGAAGATATGTATTTGATTTCCTGCCCTAGGCTGAGTCTACTCCCCTCTGTGCATCTTCACAGGCGATTCCCTCCATTCCAGGGTACTCTCTGCCAGTGGAGGAAACAGCTCTTCCTGCATAAGCATGAACAAGCCAATTTTATGTGGGCAGCTCACTGTACTTCTCAGGATAGAACCATCATCTAGGGTGTGAGCATGCGATTTACATAAGGTCAATGAGACACAGGGAGGAATTTCCAGGGCTTTCTCAGCAAAAAAGACAGCTATAGAAAGAAGACTTTCTCATCTACCAAAATGACGAAGAAAGCAAGAAGCTTCCTGTGTTACTGTCCATAGCCCTAATGCATACCAGGATTGACTTTCGGCATAAAGTCTACACGGTGAATTACTAGAAAGTACCTGGATCCTTTATAGTATCCTTAAACTCTTAGATCATCTAGTCTGAAATCCAGCTTTATATCTGCTCAATGATCACATGTTTCTTTAGCATTTTATCCAGCTAAATCAGGCTTCTGCTACTTGTAACCTGAAGCAGCGTTTAATATATATATATATATATATATATGCACATATATATGCACATATATATACATATATATGATATTTATCATATATTATATTTATCATATATATATATGGCTATGGTGAACATTAAGGGACTATTCTATTGTGTAGCAATAGATATGTTGCCAAATCCTATCCATTGTCATCTGAAAATATGACATGCTGTCACTTCTTCTAGGAAAAAGCCTACACCTCAGATTAAAAGCCTGAAAAGGTGAAATAATTTAAGAGAGAAGCAGGAAGAACCTATTCTTTTCTGACCCTGCCTGGGAGAAAAGTAGTGAGTGAAGCATATTTTGGAAAGCAGAAGTGGGATACAGTTGGGAAGGTGGGAAATGAGGTTATCCATCTAAGATTCTATTTTCAGAAATAGGGTTAGCATTAGAGTTAACAGAAAAACCTTAGGACTGCACGTGATGCTTGTAATGTTCTGTCTACACAACTTCTGTATTTTATACCCTCATTCCTAAAACACACACACACGCACACACACACACACACACACTCATTGAAACTCTAGCATATCTCTGCTGTCCAAAGCTTGACTAAGAAAATGAGTGTGTCCACAATGCTAATAGGATTTAAACTGACAGGACTTTAATGTGCTGGAGAACTGTCAGGAGACCACATATTGATGACTCCTTTTGTACATGAGTACTCCCTCCGGGTTTTAACCCAAGTGTTCTAAATTCTGTTTTTGCTCTTTTTTTCCTTCTCATGAATATCATTTTCCTCATACCCTGATGTCATTGTGGCTATTTTAGATAATGAACAAAGCAAGGTTAATACTTAGATGGTAGGGTGCTTCCATTTCCTGCACAGCAATGGAGTGTTTTGCCTGTGTGTGTGTGTGTGTGTGTGTGTGTGTGTGTGTGTGTGTGTGTGTGTGTGTGTGTGTAGGGATAGCCATGTTGACAATCACTGCTTAGGGTGCTCACAAAAGCCATGGCTCTATTCTCCCAAGCCTGCGATGCAACCCACTTACACTGGCAGGCAGAATAGGTGCCAGCCCCCAGTCTATAAACAGCAAGACTTTGCCCATTCATTTTAAACACCTTACAGATTCTCACTTAAATCTAAAATCGATCTATGGAAAGCGCTCCATGGATCAGAACAGTCACCAGAGCACAGAGCAGACCGGTCACTCACAGAAGCTTTCTTTAATTACTTAGAATAAAAAAGTTAGATCAGTTTTTCCCAAAGGGCTTCAGCAAAAGAAAACATGTTTAAGTGTATTCTCTTTTACTGGCTTGTAGTAGACCTTTACTAAATTCTTTAGAGTTTTACTAAACTCTCTGGGATCAATTTTAGTATGTCACACGTATGTGCCTTGATCACTTACCAAAATTCTGTTAGAATAGAACCAAGACCTCAAGAACAGGAAAAAAATTTAAAATCTAATAAACAAAATATCATACAAATTCTCACTAATATAATTGATGCTTTTTAATTTGACTGGGTGTCCCTGCACTGTCCCCAAATATTTGTACACATTACCAGTGTCTTCTTGTGCAATTTTAAGTCAGGGAGGCAAAACTATATTTGAATTCTAAATAGATAAAAAAAATTAGCTTGCTGTTTTGCTTTTTTGCAACTTATTTGAATTTCAAATATGCCTTAAATACGCATAAAATATGCCAGTCTTTATGACTTGTGCTTTTTGCCTTCAGATTGTAGTTTTGCTACTGTTACTTTGAATCAAAATAGATGCAGCCACACTCTCCTTCAAATGTCCCCAGCTATGAACCACGTTATAACATTATCAATATCATGCTATTCTTTTGACATACAAAATAGGAATTCAACACTGTCAGGAGCATATGTCTGTTATGCATCACGTGCCACCCCACCCTTTTCTTTATAAATGGAAAGCTAATCTTTGGAGCAGGAAATTGTCGGTATATTGGGCCTGTGCTTTGGTTATTGTTATTTTCATTATTTGCTGGTAATTTAGTTCCCAGAGCAGTAAAATATAGGCCACCATGGAAGCCATTCTCAGCACAGTACGTGGTTATGGGGTTTCACTGTGCAGCCTGCAATAGCTTTGCTTCACAATGAGACATACATTTCTACTCACCATGCTCGAATTGATGCTGGGAGGACTGTACTCAGCACACGATAAAACTAAAATATATAGGCTACAACATCTATTATTGGGCAAATAAAACACAAGGGAAGTTGAATATGTGACAGAGATCATTTAATTGGTGCTCCGCATCTTGCTGTTTTCTGAACCAAATTAGTAAGACATAATGAGAGTAACAGAGACCACTTAAGTGAAACCACTTAAATCCTAAGGTGGGTAGAATTACTAAGGAGCTTACTGGCCAAACTAATCATGTAATCGCTGTATATTGTTTACAGTTGTTAGAAAGTTCTGTTTGCATAAGGTGCAAATGAACACCTTTCAGCTTCTTGGTGGGAGGGCTTCCTCTCCTAAATTATTAACAATGCTGACATCCTCTATAAATAATAGAGAAAAGGTTCCCCACTTCTTCCAAGACCATTATAATAGCCAACATGTCAAGCCCAAAGTGTCATATATCACAAGGGACCTTGAGAAATGGAAAGAGTTGAGGCAAATACTCAGATGTCCATTTTGCTCCTACAAACATTTGGTGAGGCCCGACTGAGAACATAGCACTCTACTAGGAAGTGGATGTGACAGCTAGCTCTGGCTCCTTGTGGTTTGCCTGTGGCTGACACACAGGAGAAGCAATGCCATACGCCAGGCAGTTGTTCATGCTATTTCTTCCATGCATTGCACAGTGATTAAAGTATTGCCTGTAAAGGCAGGCAGGCATGAGTAACAGTCTAGGCTCAAATCTTACTTATTGCTCATGTCCTCTGGACTGGTTGCTTAATTTCCCATAGCCTGAGGTTTTATACAAATTAAAGAAGAATACTGATACATACTTACTGGAGATTTGGAAGATTGTGATGATCCACATAAAATTCCAGAGGTGACCAGATATTAGTAGTTTTTGACTTAGGTGACGTTAATAAAGATGATTGATGATGATGACGATGATGATGGTGGTGATGATCAAAACTATATTTAAATAGGTAAGAAAGCTGATTACCACACTCTTTTGGGACAGTTAACCACACCTCCCCTGCATGACTTGCAGGACAGCAGAAATAAAACAGCATGAACCACTGGTAGAAACATAGCCTGTCTTTGTGTAGGCACTTCTTGAATTAAGACCTTACGTTGTTACAAATTCGTATAAACCATGGATGAAAGAGTAGACATGATGCTTTCAGTTGTCAGTGTCTTTTTAAAATGTTTTTTTTTAGATTTATTTATTTATTTTATGTAAGTACACTGTAGCTGTCTTCGGACACTCCAGAAGAGGGAGTCAGATCTTGTTACAGATGGTTGTGAGCCACCATGTGGTTGCTGGGATTTGAACTCCGGACCTTTGGAAGAGCAGTCGGGTGCTCTTACCCACTGAGCCATCTCACCAGCCCTGTCAGTGTCTTAAGATGAATTACTTCTCTGTATGATAAAAGGAGGGCCCACTTGACAAGAGTTTCATTTGTGGACAAGAGAAAATATAGGCCTGCCCACTATAGTATAAGGTCTTATGATTGCACATCATGGTCCCTATACAATCAAGACTACAAAGACCTCCTGTGTACAGTTCAGGAAAGAGAAGAGGAAAGAGGGATTGGCCACTGGGAAGATGGGCACTTTAGAACAATGGCTGGTAGACAAGAAGGGCCTTACATACTGTGCTATTTTCAGTAATCCCCTCTGGGAGGAATGCATCATGCTAAGGAATACGAAACAGAAAGATGTTCAAATTTCTCCACGATGCATGAGGCAGATAGTGCCCATACCATATTCACACCACGCAGTCAGATGCCAAAGCCCTCTTTTTCATTGTCTTATGCTGCTTCATGTCACTTTTTAAAAATTAATTAATTAATTTTTTACACTCCATATTTTATCCCTGCTCTCCAACTGTTCCATACCTCCTCCCTCCTCCCCTGTCTCCACGTGGATGTCCCCATACCCCACCCTACCTGACCTCTAAACTCCCTGGGGCCTCCAGTCTCTTGAGGGTTAGGTGCATCATCTCTGAATGAAGAGAGACCTGGTAGTCCTCTGCTCTAGGTGTGTTGGAGGCCTCATATCAGCTGGTGTATGCTGCCTGGTTGGTGGTCCAGTGTTTGAGAGCTCTCAGAGGTCCAGAATAATTGAGACTGCTGGTCCTCCTACAGGATCACTCTTCTCAACTTCTTTCAGCCTTCCCTAATTCAACATCAGGGTTCAGCTGCTTCTGTCCATTGGTTGGGTGCAAATATCTGCGTCTGACTCTTTCAGCTGCTTGTTGGGTCTTCTGGAGTGTGATCATGGTAGGTTCCTTTTTGTGAGCGCTTCATAGCCTCAGTAATAGTGTCACGCCTTGGGACCTTCCCTTGAGCTGGATTCCCCGTTGGGCCTGTCACTGGACCTTCTTTTCCTCAGGCTCCTTTCCATTTCCATCACTGTAATTCTTTCAGACAGGAACAATTATGGGTCAGAGTTGTGACTGTGGGATGCCCCCCCCCCTCATTTGATGCCCTGTCTTCCTGCATGAGGTGGGCTCTATAAGTCCCCTCTCCCTACTGTCAGGCATTTCATCTAAGGTCCCCCCTTTGAGTTCTGAGAGTCTTTTACCTCCCAGGTCTCTGGTGCATTCTGGAGGGTTCCCCCAAACCTCCTACCTCCAGAGGTTGCCTGTTTCCATTCTTTCTGCTGGCACTCAGGGCTTCAGTCGCTTTCCCTCACCTAATACCAGGTCAGGTCCCCCCAGCTACTCCCCCTACCTGTCCATTTTTCCTCCCAGGTCCCTCCCTCCCTCCCTCCCCACTTGTGATTGCTTTCTTCTACCTCCCAAGCAGGAATGAGGCATCCTCACTTCTTGAGCACTTCAGCTTGTTGACCTTTTTGAGTTCTGTGGACTGTATCTTGGGTGTACCGAAAACAAATTTTAACAATAAAAGAACAACTCGAGGAATCACCATCCCTGACCTCAAGCTTTACTACAGAGCAATCATGATTAAAAACTTCATAGTATTAGTACAGAGACAGACATGTTGATCGATGTAATAGAATTGAAAACCCAGAAATAAAACCACATACTTATAGACACTTGATCTTTGACAAAAATGCCAAAAATATACAGTGGAAAAAAAGAAAGCATCTTTAATAAATAGTGCTGGTCTAACTGGCTGGCTGTTTGTAGAAAAATGAAAATAGACCCATATTTGTCACCTTGCACAAAGCTCAAGTTCAAGTGGATCAAGGACCTCAACATAAAACCAGATACACTGAATCTAATAGAAGTGAAAGTGGGAAAGAGCCTTGAACTCATTGGCACAGGAAGAAATTTCCTAAACAGAACTCCAATGGCTCATGCTTTAAGATCAATAATTGATAAATGGGACCTCATGAAACTGGAAAGCTTCTGTAAGGCAAAGGACATAGTCAATAACACAAATCAACAACCTACAGATTAGGAACAAATCTTTACTAACCCCACATCCTATAGAGGGCTAATATCCTCTCTCTCTCTCTCTCTCTCTATATATATATATATATATATATATATATATGTATATATATATATATATATATATATATATATATATATATATGCAAGAAGCTAATCACCAAGAAACCAAACAACCCAGTCAAGAAATGGGGCATAGAACTAAACTGAGAATTCACAACTGATGAATCTTGAATGGCTGAGAAGCACCTAAAAAAATGTTCAAAGTCCTTGATGATCAGAGAAATGCAAATCAAAACAATCCTGAGATTCCACCTTTCACCAATCAGAATGTCTAAGATCAAAACCTCAGGTGACAACACATTAGAGAGGGTGTGGAGAAAGAGGAATGCTCCTCCATTGCTGGTGAGACTGCAAACTGGTACAACCACTCTGGAAATCAGTCAATTTTCCAGAAAATTGGAAATAGATCTACCTAGATATCTAGCTATAACACTTTTGGAAATATACCCAAAAGATGCCCCACCCTGCCACAGGGGCATGTGTACCATTATGTTCATAGCAGCCTTATTTGTGATAGCCAGAAGCTGGAAAGAACCCAGATGTCCCATGACAGAAGAATAAATACAGAAAATATGGTGCACTTACACAATTGCACACTACTCAGCTATTAAGAGTGAGGACATCCTGAGTTTTGCAGACAGATGGATGGAACTAGAAAATATCATCCTCAGTGAGGTAACTCAGATCCAAAAGACATGCATGGTATGTACCTACTAATAAGTGTATATTGGCCAAAAAAATTAAAGTACAGCATACTCAAGATACAGTCCATAGAACTCAAGAAGGTCAACAAGCTGGTTTATGTATCTTTAAGTTGTAGTACTAGTCTGAGTTGCCTTTTATAATTCTTATGCAAATTTTGTGTGTGTGAATCCACTGTGTCAACGTGTGGACTGTTTACACAACAAGAAATTAATAAAAGTGAAATACAAAAGGAAGTAAAATGAAAATAAGACCAAAGGGGTCTGTGCGCTAATGCAATGATGGGGAATGTCTGCAGAGAGCGCAGTCGGTACTGAAACACTGAGGGGAGCTTTCAGAAGCTCTCTAAAGAGAAGGGACACTTGCTTAACTTTGGAGCCCAGATGCTGACATACACTAAACAGTGCTTCCCTGAGACAAGGTCACACACTGCTACTTAACAAAACAGGCCTCCCAAATCCAGTTACTCAGTAATAGATAGAGCAGGACTACAACGATCTCCCAATTTACTTTCCGGCAAGATGTGCAGCTTGTGATTATAGAAGTCAGGTGCTCCATCCTCAGCAGAAATCTTCATGATGCATAGATCGGGGGAAACACAGACGATGCAAAAGATGGGAGAGTGTAAAGTGTTTGGGCTTAGATGCAGAAGTACTTCTGAAGAGAGGAGATTCAGTCTATTTCTCTGTTGATTTAATTCTCAGACGTTTACTTGAATTAGAAGGAAAACAAACCTGTCATCCTGGTGATGGATCGCATGCCCTTTATAATGTCTAGCTTCAGCTTGGGTTAACTTATAACCCATATTACTAATGCTTTCCTTTGCCTTTTAGTAAATTAATCTTACAGAGCAAAAGCTAAGATGTTAGCTCCCTGTGGAGCTAAATTGTGAAATGAGGGACAGGGATGGCGTGGCAGAGTCCTTTAGTTTTAATCCAGCATTCTAAATGTGGAGGAGGGCATGAAATCAGGGAGACAAATGAGGAGACTTGCAATTTTCGAATGATTTATAGAGTCCTGAAAACCTCAAAGTCAAAATAATTCCCAGAAAGAACAACAGCTGATGTTTAAAAGAAGGCATGTCGAAGCTACTCGCTACAGCTGTTACCTGCACAGAGCTCTGATCTTAGGAGCTGAACCACTGTAAGGACTTCAAAAAAAGAGAGAGAAAACAAATGAGCATATGTCACCCACATAGAGAAAGTCTGCGGCACGATTCTCATTCTGTATCATTCTGGTGTTTTCTAAACGCAGTTTGAATGCTGAACTTACTGTGCAGATTAAAACACAGAGCAGGACTGCTTTTTACATACCCGCTCTTTACAGAAACACTGCTACTATCACTCCTTACCACTACTGCCAAAATAATGTTTCCAGCCACACAAAAGTGCACAGACGGAGAAGCATGGAAGGCTCTGAGAACTCACCGGTGAGAAGAAATCTGCTTTTAGAGAAATACATGCTTTTTGCTTTTCTATCATAAAGAGTATTTTTAGAACGGTTTTAAATTCACAGCAAAACTGAAAGAAGGGAAAGGTTTCCCATTTCTTCCTGGTCTCTGAAATGTATGTTCTCATATCACCATCCCCAACCAAAGTGATGTATTTACTACAGGCTATGTACCTTTGTGTCACACATGCATTGAATGTATGTTGTACATTCTGTGAATCAGACAAATACATATGTATGTCTACAATTATAACATTGGAGGGAGTTCATTTTTATAGTCTTCAACACCCTTTTATTAACCTTTTATTCAAACACATAGGTCTTCATAAGCCCTTCTTTTCTAAAAGAATTATTTTTATCATAATAAAATATTTATGATGTTTAGATTGTGTGTGTGTGTGTGTGTGTGTGTGTGTGTGTGTGTGTGTGTGTGTTTCTGTGCCTTTGGCTGTGTGTGTGTCTGTTTGTGTCTGTGGCCCACATCTGTATGTGTCTATGTAGGTATGGCCTCACATGGATACAGTACCCTTGATGTCCAGAGAAGTGTGTTGGATCCTCTGGTGCTGCAATTACAGGCAGTTGTGAGCCAGCCTACATGAGTACTTGTGGCTGAACTCAGGTCCTCTGAGGCAGAAAGATTCCCGTAATGAGAGAGAATAAACCCTGATCCTGAACATTTAAACACATGGCAAGGTTTATATGAAACAGGATAGGCAGTTATGGTCTCATGGTGAGCTGGTAAAACCCAGTCTTCCCCAACAGTCTGGACTTGGGTAGGGATTTTGTTTTGCAGAATGTAACAGTGCTCTACTAGGATATGTCGGGGGCGGAGGGAAAAAGATCTGCTCTTGGCTAGTATGTCCTAGATAGTAAAATCTGAGATTCCCTGCACAAATCCAGTGCACAAGCCCCAGTAAATTCCTTACTTCAAGGCCATATGGAACTAGAAACTGAGCATGCCGGGTGATCAGGAATTCTACTCTGTAAAATGTATCGTCTTCTTGTTCCCAGATTGACACACATACTGATTTTTTTCCTTTTCTTTTCTTTTCTTTTTCTTTTCTCTCTCTCTCTCTCTCTCTCTCTGTGTGTGTGTGTGTGTGTGTGTGTGTGTGTGTGTGTGTGTGTGTGTGTGTTGAAAGGTAAACTTATTTTCATGCTGGGGGGCACAGTTAATGCAGAGATAGGATTTGAATGTACAGAGCAAGAAGGAATCTATTTCATGGAACAAATTCTTCCAGAAGATGAGAGAGAGAGATTTCGAGAGGGAGGGAGAATGGAAAGCACAGGCAAAGAGATTACTTCTGAAATTGAAGAAGGATAACTATCTGAAGGAGAAGCCTGCTTACTGAACATTCACATTCGGATGTTCCGCTGGTGTTATTTCTTCCTCTCCTTGTTTCTTTAACAGCTTATGGTTTCTTTCACTGACAAATTTCTAATTTTTACTTTATAGAACAGACTATGTATAAAGTAACTCACGGTGAAAGAACTAACACAAAGAGAACACAAAGAAAATAGAAATAATACAACAACATACCTCCTGCCACAGAGATGTGACGTGCTTGCAACTGCTGTGATTTAACCCTCCAGAACTCTCAAGGGGTGGGCAACGAGTCCAGAGATGGCTAAGCTATTATACTACGTCCTATGCTTTAGGCCTTTTTGGTAAGTATGCTGGAGTAGAAATTGATTCAGTTTTCAAGCAAACAAGCTTCCTGAAAACATGCCTAAGAAACTGATGATTGCAGGGCATATTTAGAACGCACATTTTATAGTTCTGCCTTAATCAAAATAAGAAGTGACTTGAAGTATAAAACTCCTGTGCGGCTTTAGCAGCTCTCCTGATCCTAAGTGTCTAAACAGAGCCACCCCCGACTCATCTCCCTCCTCCTTGTCACAGCCAAATAGAAAGAAAATAAAGTCATTCTCTCCCTGCCTAATTTATACTTGTTTGTATTCCAATTTAATAAACAAAGAGAAAAATCTACCCTCATCCTATGCTCAGACACAGCTCTCTGAAACCAGTCCTGTGTTAAATTTGACCCCAGCATTGTACAGCCAGTGTTCCAACTGGGCAGCTCCTGCCAATGCCTGGTTGCTCATCTAATTCATTAATACAGATTATTGCTCATGACAAAATACTTCCTATTCTGACTCAATAAAACTTGATTTATTTGTATAAATTTCACTTCTCTAAGTTGGGCTAAGACAAGATTTTTTAATAAAGGGAGATGGACTTGCCTTTTTTTTCTCTAGCTTATTGACAATGGTAACATCTCTGAGAATGTGAACGTGAAGGACCGGGAATATAGCTCAATGACAGAGAACTTGCTTGGCATGATGCAGGCCCTAGGTTTATTTCTCAGTACTGGTATGGAAAAGGCAAGAATTTCTGTTAAAGGAGATGGCCAGAATGAATATATCAAACAGAAGTAACTAAAAGACCTTAGGTAGACAGCTGGGTATGATAGAAGAGAAATGTGTGCTTACTAAACACTGTTGGCAAAAGTCCTAGTTTATCACTTCTGAGAGAGAGGGATGGAAATCACATATCCACACACACTTCCATGCTAGCTTTTACCCTCAGTATCTTTCCAAGCTCAAAGATACTTTGATGATTGAATTGGTATCCCAAGTAGCTCTGTGCTTAGGGTAATT
Organism: Mus musculus; assembly: GCF_000001635.26. Lineage (NCBI taxonomy): Eukaryota > Metazoa > Chordata > Mammalia > Rodentia > Muridae > Mus > Mus musculus. The sequence continues at coordinate 102,709,002 of NC_000080.6, forward strand.
GTTCCAAATATGAGGTACATTAGGGTGCCCACCTTGTTTGCTTAATTTCTCTTCTAATTCGTAGGACTGGCTGATGACATTTGGTTCCATCTATGAGATATCCTAACTCTCCAAAGGGGATATTATGCTGAAGACCTGGAGCTATAGGGACAATGAATGAAGATCATCGCTTATCACAACAAACTTTTCAAGGTCACACTGCCTGAAAGACAAGAAGCCTGTTATTGAAGGATCTGGGATCAAGGATCCACTTCTACACAAGGGTTAAAAAAATCTACATTTTCAACCAGTCTTTTCTAATCCCTATTTCTTTTTTTTTTAATTACATATTTTCCTCAATTACATTTCCAATGCTATCCCAAAAGTCCCCATACCTTCCCCTTCACTTCCCTACCCACCCATTCCCATTTTTTTTGGCCCTGGTGTTCCCCTGTACTGGGACAAATACAGTTTGCGTGTCCAATGGGCCTCTCTTTCCAGTGATAGCCGACTAGGCCATCTTTTGATACATATGCAGCTAGAGTCAAGAGCTCTAGGGTACTGGTTAGTTCATAATGTTGTTCCACCTATAGGGTTGCAGACCCCTTTAGCTCCTTGGGTACTTTCTCTAGCTCCTCCATTGGGAGCCCTGTGATCCATCCAACAGCTGACTGTGAGCATCCACTTCTGTGTTTGCTAGGCCCCGGCATAGTCTCACAAGAGACAGCTACATCTGGGTCCTTTCAACAAAATCTTGCTAGTGTATGCAATGGTGTCAGCGTTTGGAAGCTGATTATGGGGTGGATCCCTGGATATGGCAGTCTCTAGATGGTCCATCCTTTCGTCTAAGCTCCAAACTTTGTCTCTGTAACTCCTTCCATGGGTGTTTTGTTCCCACTTCTAAGGAGGGGCATAGTGTCCACACTTCAGTCTTCATTCTTCTTGAGTTTCATGTGTTTAGCAAATTGTATCTTATATCTTGGGTATCCTAGGTTTTGGGCTAATATCCACTTATTTCTTTGCTTCACCTTTTCTCTTTGGACTCTCTAGACTGATCGTTATTGCCCAACAGGACAAGAACATTATCATCTCCACCTTTTTCTCAAACTGTTCTTCCAGTCTAGAATTCTTTATGGTTCACCATGTTCAAGAAGGAGGGGGAAGAACTTTTGAAGAAAGTTCTAATAATATTTTACCCTTGGGAAGGAAGATTACTCCATTACATCCTGAGATACAGACAAGAATGAGAATAAGCTTTGGGAGGGGAAACATAAGGGAGTAACGCATGTGAAATCCATTGTCTTTAAATATTTTTGCAGCCTTCCAGAAGAGAGAGAAATGTAGCAAATAAGTCAGGCAGAAGCTGACAACCATTAAATAAAACAATGATAGATAAAGAGACTATCCTAGTATATGAATTATACTAGACAGCAAAAATGAAGAAAAATAATAGGAATGAAGCCTTGGTAAATATCTCTAAATAAGGCACAAGAAAAATATAAACAGTGCAATAAAATCCACAAAAGGGGAAATAAGTAGACCAATAGAAGTGTCTGAGCATTTCAGTCACAGAAGTATGCTAAACATCAGTACTGAGGGTGAAATCTCACTAAATAGGAGTTTCAGAGAACAAGGAACTATAAGCAGGAGGCAGCTTGGTTAAGCATGGAGAGAGCTTTGATACATCATATGTTGTCATATTCTTGCTAGTTATAATTTACTCTATCTTCCAAGTACCACACCCGTAAAAGGCCCACTGTAGAAAACTGCTGTGCAGATCATGTGGATTAACATGTTTAATGTGAGAGATCATTGTCTGACACAAGACCTATGTGAACCTTTGCTGATATTAACATTGCTTCACAGAACAAAACAGCACTATCATATATAATATTTGCAAAAGAATGACAGCAAGTCTGGAGGAGAAAGACAATACTATGTCTAGTATTGCCTAGTATTCTAGTAGGAATGTGAGTATAGGTAACTTTGCTTTAGATATTCCTGTTGCTAAGAATAAAATCATCCATCAAAGATCTACAAAACAAATCCCTAAAGCTCAGAGAACATTGCAGAAGAGGTGCTAGAATGACTGTAAAATCCAGTGGATTGGGAAATTTGCTGTATGGCTGTTTCTTCTAGTAATATCAGAAGCTATCGTAAAGTCTCGCTAACATGACTGCTTTAGAAGCTGTATGAGGTCGACACCAATGGCCATGCTAAAATTCATGAAGGAGAGACCAAGAGGTCTCAAAGTACTACAGGCAACTAATGAATGATAACAGTGGAAGAAATAGTCTTACTTATGGAAAAGCACGCTGATTCATTATTCAATACCAAATAGTCACCCCAGAAAACATACAAGTAACATTATACAGGCTGAACAAGTTACATTTAATTATTTATTTATTTAGAGATAAAGAGTGGATATAAGGGAGGATTTGGAAGGACTAAAGGGAAAAGTTAAATAATATAATTATATTATAATCTCAAAAAATCAAATAAAAATTGAAAATTCTATATCAAATACATGAATGGTTACAACATATATACTAATAACACAGAAAACACAATTCTTATCAAATATTAAGGAACTTTACTAAAATCCCACGAATACTCGTACTGTGACAATTACCATTCTGGATTGAGATATCTCTATTGGTATTTCTGGGTATATATCTATAAGGGTATATCCAGATACAGTTGGCATGGAAGTCAAAATAACAAAGCAGAAGACCCAAGGCTAGAGCCTTGCAAACAAAAACTGAAAGGATTAAGGCCTTGAGACAAGTAAGTTCTCCTTGAGTGGACGTCCAATAGCCTCCAGCCATTCATTGTTCATAAACATCAGACCACAGACGCTATAAACATGGACTGGCACCAACCGTTCTTTAAGGAATGTCCAGACCTTTAGCCTTGGTGTGGGCACATTTGATTCTTCAGTTCTGAGACTTCCGGCTTCTTGAATAGAATATCTACTGGTATGTACAGCTCTTCAGCCTTCATGTAGTCACTGTGAGGCTGTCCTGACTCTCTGAATAAACAAGGCTCTAAAATTACACATATATTGACAGGCTCGGCTCCTCTGGAGAACACCAGCTACTATTCTCAACTCAGTAAAACATGGAGTCAGTTGGGCATGGCAGCTCATGCCTTTAATTCCAGCACTCAGGAGGCAGAAGCAGGTGGATCTCTTTGAGTTCAAGGTCATCCTGGTCTAAACAGTGAGTTCCAGGACTTCCAGAGCTACTTACTCAAGCCCTGGCTTCAAAACATACACTACAAAAAAAAAATCATTGAGTCAATACCTAGCCTGTGCACTGACGGGACTTCTTTCATTCCTTCCAACTCTCTGATTATGAGACTCGGTAAATCATGTATTAGTCAAGCTTAATCCTTATTCTCAGGCTCCCAGTGATGTTAAGAAGTAATGTGTTAATTTGCTCTCTCCAAAGGAACATTACAGAATAACTAATCTAAACAACACATGCCATTACTTTAAGTAAGAACAAATTATGCTTCTGCAAATAGTTTCGCCTTAACTCTGGCCATCAATCATCTCAGAATTAGTGAAGAAAATGTTTTCCTCCTTAATTATGAAAATGTTCACATCTATGGATAAAAATGAAAAAGGATTTATTATAATAAATGTAAGACACTTTCTTAACTGAGCACATGACTCTAGTTCTCTACTTTCCCAGCATTTGGTAATATTCTGCTGGTATTTTATTCTTCTTTCATGGCCTTACAAAGCTTCGATTCACATCAAAGTACAGTCAGGACCCTACCCTAGACTATGAAAGTTCTCTGTGTCTATGATTACAGCTGGCAGAGCTCAGCTGGCCACCTGTTATCAATTACTTTATTTACCATAATAGAATATTTTGTCCTACTTCATGAAGCCTTTCAAGTGAGGGTTGACTGACATGTTTTTTCTTTCTTCCTTTCCTCTTCACTTTAAATCAAAAGAAACTAAGATAGCAATGGGTTTCTTCTTCTTCTTCTTTTAATTTTTGCCAGGAGGCTAATGAGTTACACTTGGAAAGTGAAACAATCAGTATTTTGTATCACGAAACCACTAATCAGCCGTCTTTCAGCACATACCCAGGAGCTGGAGCGAGTTTTGATTTGCCAATTTATCTGAACAATGTCCCGATACTTGTCCCATTTCGGTGCCTCTGTCAGCTTTTTCTGTTAAAGACATTTTTGAAATATTAAATATATGTACCAACTTCTAAGGATTTAAAGAAATTAAATAGTAAATGGATCTGCCATCAAAGAATCACTTATGAAAGAGAAATACTAGTGTACAACATTGGAGTCATGCTTTCGAGGACATGGGTTAAAATTCGGAAGCAAAATTAATAAGCACAGAATAATTAGAATCAAAACAGCCATCAGTGGGAAACTGTCCATAAATAAAATCAGAGTAGAAAAGGAGATCAGGCACAAGGAGCAGAAGAGAACACTCACCTGCTAGGAAAAAGCTAAGACAGTGCTGGTTTCCAAGGGGAGGAAAGCAACCCAAGGGAGGCATCCCAGCAATCATTTCTGCCAAGGGAGACATCCCAGCAATCACTTCTCCCAAGGGAGACATCCCAGCAATCATTTCTCCCAAGGGAGACCAAAACTGAGACCTGGGAGCATCTCCAGGAATGAGTCCAAGCACAGTGCATCCTTTAGATAGGCCACTTCCTATTCCTTCATAGATTTTGATTTCCAACTAGAACAGCAACATCTAACTCATTTTATAATGTTGTTAAATTATGAATTAAATGAGAAACTTCTTATATGAACAACATAATTACTAGACTCCAAAAAAGAAAACCTAAAACATTCATCCTTAGAAAGAAATGCATTTTCTTCTTTATTTCATTATGTGGTTGCAAAGTATTTCTCAAAAATTCTTCACTTGGAGTTTTTGTGAAACTTCTAACAGGGGGAGTCTATGTTTGACTCTCAGCCTGCTCTTGAGACTTTTCCTCCTACTGAGTTAGGTGCCTTGCCCAGCCTTTATATGAGGGCTTCTGCCTTGTCTTACTGTATCTTGATTTGTTCTTTATGGCTATTGTCTCTTCAAGGCATGCTCTTTTCTGAAGAAGAAACAGAGTAGGAGTATATCTGGGGTGAAGGGGAGATAAAAAGTGCTAAGAGCATTGGAGGAAGGGAAAGGTGTGGCTGGCATGTATTCTATGAGAAAAGGCTTTATTTTCAAACAAAATGTTTATACTCAAGTTTATTTTATCAGCATTATGATACACATAATCTAGCCTAGTGTGGACCAAGAAAATGATGTCCTACAACCTTCTGGCCAGGAGTAACACCAGGCTCACAACATTGTCCCTGGAGAAGATCAGACACTGGGATATGTGTGTTATCCACAGCCTGGAAAGGAACATCCCCAATGTAAGGGGCTGATGTGGTTTACTCAATAACATTAGAGTCTTTGTTGGGTTTAAAGCTGCATAGTTAATAAGATAAGCAGACAAGGGATCTGTCTATATCCTCTTCCCAAATTTTTACAGCTGTGAAAGAATAATGAGAGAAATGTGTTGGAAAGAAATCTCGGCTCCTCCCCACCACCTTTTCACATTCCACCACACTCCCCACCAAGGTTATAATTGACTAAAACTGTGACTTCTCTGAAACTGTGAGCTCCCAATTAAAAGAGTCACCCTGGTCCTGGTGTCTTTTCACAGCAATAGGACACTTGACTAAGACACCTGCCTTATTTCAAAACATTGTATTGCTACTCCCCAATAACAAATTTGTTCATTGCTTTTCTCATTTCTTGAAGTTTTCAGATCAAATGCAAACCCATAGGACAATTTGTAGTTTCTTTTTTTCGCTTGTTAGATAAACATTAAGCTACCACTTTACAGATGACATCTTTGATAAAGCAAATTCAGAAATAGCATTGGTTGAGATTAGATAAACAGCAATGTGAAGAAATCTCCTGCCCACCATCATTACTAGAGGTTGTGCTGATGGAACTGGAGAACTGGGATCCCTCCTAATGCCTCTCCCCAAAGAACTGAGTCACTGACATTTCTGTGATATGCTTTTCCCTGTGTTTTACAAGCCAGTGGCTCTTAACTGTAGCTGGACCCACCAAGGGTCTTGAAGGACAACTATATTCTTACCTACATTCTGTGTTATATCAAATGCTGCGGTTGTTAATGATGAGGTTACCACTGGATTATCCTTCCAGCTTTCCATTCGGTAACACAACTGGTAACTTGGTAGAAATCTAATAAGTGCAAGCTTTAACATTCTAACGCATGTTGCCCAATTCTGTAAAGTGTATAAACCATTATTTAGTATGTTTCACCTTGTCAAAATTACTGAGTTTTAAAAGTTTGAAAGTAAATGGGCAATTTTGATTGAAACTCTGTTCTTTCCAGCAGAACAGACTCTAATGATTTACCAGAAAATAATTTACCTCCTTCATAGATAACCTAGACTCTTATCAATGATGGGGCATATCAACCTTACTCTTATAGGAAACCTAGACTATTATAAATAATGACGCATCTCAACCTTACTACTCCTGTATTTTGAACCACACTATTCAGAGAATAGCCTTTTGAACCAATGAACACCAGAAGTCTGAAGTATGACAGATATAGAATTCTGCCTCGATTTAATGATAGGTCTTATTATCAGATGGCATGGTTATGCATTACTGATATGTCATAAGAGGGCACATCATCATTATGTACTTTAGTCATCAGTAAATACTAGTTCAAATATCTCATATATTTGTGTTAATATATAGCGTAAAGGGACATAAAAGTTCTTTTCCATTATCTAAACTCTAGTATTTATATTAATCAGCCTTTCTAGTTCAATTATTTCTCTTCTGTTCTCAATAAAATTGAAGGTGATAAAATTGATATGTCGAATTTTAGGTGGGCGTGCTAAAGTAACCTGGATTAGCCAGTCGTGCTCTTCTGGGAAGCTTTGTGACATCTCACTTACAGGACTGGTTTCTGTTTGTTTGCAAAGATGTTAAGAATGGACAATAAGTCAGCAAAGAAAATGATAACTGTGTCACTGATGTCTATATTCACTATATAAAGGAAGGTAACCACACACATATACTCTAGGGACCTGAGTGAGTAAGACGCCCATCAGTGAGCTTTCTCATCAATGACACCAGCATATGTTATCTATAATGAGACACACAGCATTAGGAGAAAAAAGATAGATCCTTAAGCTTGGTGAATGGACAGCCTAGTAAGAGTACAAAATAATTATGGTACCAGTGCAATTAGGAGAAGTATAAAAACAAGAGATTGTTCTGATATGTGTCTAGTATAGATGCTTCTTAAACTTTATCTTTTCAGAGATTTTTCTTATGTTGAAAATGAGAATATTAAATAAGATGCTTGCTTAGATCTCATAACTCTGAAATAACAAAGAGTTTAGATTTAAAAAAATTTTTTAAGGCTGGATATGGCAGTACATGCCATAATCCCAGCACCCAGGAGTCAAAGGCAGGTAGAACTCTGAAGTTGAGACCGGCCAAGTCTGCATACTGAGTTCCAGGACAATCAAGGCTCTGTAGATAGACCCTGTCTCAAAACAAAACAAAACAAAACAAAACAAAACAAAACAAAACAAAACAAACAAAACAGAACCTATAATGATCTAGTCAGAGTAACTCAGGATTGTTGTTAAGAATGGATACAGTGGGCATATGAACATTCAGTGTAAGGACCAGTCCCCACAGCCTGACCAGGAGACTCCCAGGAAAGGCACTGAGCAAGCTGGGCGTAAATGACCGCAGCAGAGTGGAGCAGACAGGGACTTAAACCTACTTTGTGGGTCTAAGGGTCCAAGGATCAAGATGACAAAACAAAACCGGTAACATGCTACTCAGCAAGTAGCTCTAAGAAACTAATTTGGCCAAGATCAGGTTCTGACCAGGTAGAAAAACTGGCTTTCGATGATAATGTGTGCCTACGGAGAGAAACGGAAGTAGTTTGGGTCCTCTTAGGTTATTCGCATCAAATTATGTTTATGAGTTACCAGTATGTATTTTTAAGCTGAGTATAAATGAGAAGACAAAACTGTATTACAACAGTGTATGTGTATGTATTTGAATCTATTTAAAAAGTTATATTGGCTCTTCTTATGAGGTAACTGGAAAAAATACATGAAATTCAAGGAAAATGTTAAGTTAGAAAGTAAATGTTTCTAGCTGGGCAGTGGTGGTGCTCGCCTTTAATCCCAGCACTTGGGAGGCACAGGCAGGTAGATTTCTGAGTTGGAGGTGAGTCTGGTCTACAGAGGGAGATCCAGGACAGCCAGGGCTACACAAAGAAACCCTGTCTCAAAAAAACAAACAAACAACAACAAAAAAGTAGATGTTTCTAAAGAAATGAGCAAATGTGGACTCCTTTTCCAGTCCCCTTGCATACACTAGCAAGATTTTGCTGATAGAAACCTGATATAGCTGTCTCTGTGAGACTATGCCGGGGCCTAGCAAACACAGAAATGGATGCTCACAGTCAGCTAGTGGATGGATCACAGGGCCCCCAATGGAGGAGCTAGAGAAAATACCCAAAGGAGCTAAAGGGATCTGCAACCCTATAGATGGAACAACATTATGAACTAACCAGTACCCCAGAGTTCTTGACTCTAGCTGCATATGTATCAAAAGATGGCCTAGCCAGCCATCACTGGAAAGAGAGGCCCATTGGACTTGCAAACTTTATATGCCCCAGTACAGGGGAACGCCAGGGCCAAAAAGTGAGAGTGGGTGGGTAGAGGAGTGGGGGGGGGGGGGTATGGGGAACTTTTGGGATAGCATTGGAAATGTAAATGAGGAAAATACCTAATTTTTAAAAAAAGTAGAGGATGTGAGACTAAGATTCATCTCAAAGATTCTACCCTGGTGCAGAATTATAGAATATGCAATCACATCAGCTATGTCTTAATGTCCAAGCTCCTCCCCAAGGAAGCAGTGCTGAGCTGTCAGACATGAGCTTGGACCCTTGCTTCCTCTGAATGCACTGTGCATATTAGTCTGTCATGAATGAGCAGTCTAAATGTGAGTTCTACTATGTGTGCCTCACTTTGTCATAGGGCCTCTCTCACCAAGTCCTGAATTCTGCCCTACACTGTAGCCAGTCATGAGGAGTCATACTACCCCAATTTGTAGCAAGTCTCTATTTCTTTAGCTACTAACAGAAAAGTATAGATGTTTCCAATTAGAAGGGTCCCTTCAGTCTTTATCCATTCCTCCCAGAGACAACTCCCTGTTGATATATTTATTGTAAAGCTATCAATAACCAGCCCTTAAGGAAGACTCAAGGGTGGTTCTCACTAATCACACAACAAAATCATGTATTGCCCTCTAGTGCTTGGCAGCTGCCAGAATCTGTTTCCAATCGTAGTCATGGCCTGTCCCTAAACTCTAATTGTATCAAAAGCTCTTATAGGGTAGAAGATCCAAGAGTCACTTAGGGACAGTTCTAAATTCTTAGCTTCAATGCTAGAGAGGAGCTTACAGCAAGCTATATCTTTCTGTTTACAAACATAACGCACAGTACTTAGTAAAATATTCACTTGTTATATCATAGTTTTAAGTTTTAGGTACCCTGCTGTGCTTTCTGCATCGCTGAAAAATCAAGACATTTTCTGGGATTTGTTCTTGGCTGAAGAGTCCCAAGAATTTACTTATAAAGTTGTTCAGTAGTTGGCCACTTCATTTCCTTGCAGCTGTGGGTTGAGGTCTGTTTTGCTGCTGGCTGTCTACCAGAGTCCACCCACGGCTCCTAGGGGCTGCCCACACTCATTGACTCATGTCTCTCTATCTCCAGGCAAGCATATCAGATCCCACCCATCACTGACTTCCTCTTTTGGCATCAGCCAGAAAAATTCCTCTACTTTAAAAGCTTCCTGTGGCTATATTAATCCCACCTGGACATCAAGACATCTCCCTTTTTAAAGTTATTCAAATGCCATAGTTGAATTGCATAGCCCCTATAAAAGATATGTCGAGCTCTAAGCTACATGATGTCAAATAGAGTTCGCCGAAAAAGAATGAAGCCAAAAATCACCATCACAAGGGTGAACAGGTCCTAATACACAATGATGGTGTCCCTGTGACAAGCAGAACTCTGCCATAGACGTAGAGACAGATGGAGGAAGATGGTTCAGGAAGAATGGTCTGTTAAGGCAAAGGCAGAGACTGAACTGGTGGAGTGGTAAGCTGCAGAATCCCATGGCTTCCTTGACACCTTCAGAAATTAGCAAGAGAAATGAGAATGTTCTACTCACATTCTGAAAATGGTCCACATGTGTTTTTCAGATATTTTTGCCTCAGGTCAAGGAGGCAATTGATTTATGGTATTTTTAAGCCACCCAGTTCTGAGTACTTTTCTGGGGTGGCCTTAGAAAATAGATACACTGGGTTTTATTTGGATTTTTTTTCACTATGGTGTCAAACTACCTGAGAGAACAACTGAAAAGGAAGAACAATGGTATATTGTGGATCGAGGTGTTAGGGGTTCGGGCCATGGGTATTTGGATAGAAAATGGTGACAACAGAAACAAGCAGCAAATGACCTTTTATGTGATGATATCCAGGAAAAGATGGAAAGAGTGGGAGAGAGAAGGGGAAAGAGAGAGACAGAAAGACCAAGGTAGAGAAAAAGAGAGAGCAAGAGAGAAAAGAGAGAGAAGAGAGTAGTCCAAGAAAGTCCCAAGAGACACATCCCAGTAACTCACTTCTCCCACAGAGGCTCCAGCCCTTGAAGCATTCACAGCATCCCAAAGTCTTAGAAGCAGCTCCAGGTCAGCATCATGAGCCTATGGAGCAGAGCTCACATTTATATCACAGCATACAACAGGTAACACACTAGCACCGTGGAACACTATCAAATTCAGAGGTTCCAAGGATTATGAAAGGTGGATCATAAAGAAGTAAGTTTTCAGCAGTCCTGCCTACAATTCATACCATCCATAGCCTTTTCGAAGAACTTGTCCAAAGTTTTTCTGCTCTTGGTTACTTTTCTCTTGTTCACTCCTTTTCTCACCAAACAGGATATAATCACCAATTTTCCCTTGGGTCAAGACAATGTCTTCGTTTTCTTAGAGGGATTTCCATTTGGTTGACTGATGCTATCATTGTTACTATTTCCCTCTCAGAAAGTCCGGAGATAAACAAAGAAAAACTCCCAAATTCTTCTTCCAAGTTTCCAGTGCCACAGTTGGAAGAGCATCTATGTACCTCAAGCACCAAAAGTCCTTTAAATGAAAGCTTAGCGGTGGCTACAGATTGCCCAAGAGACTGCTGTGCACTGTGGAAAACTAAAGAACTGCTTCTCTTTAAATGATACCAGATGCAAAACTGTAGCACTTGCTAAATACAACATCTCAACTGTATCTTCTGTTCATTTGAAACAAAAATGATGAGTTCTGAACATTGCCTCTCAAAATTCTCAGCCATCTCTGTAATTCCCCTACCTTGAAAGAAGGATGCAGGGTCTCCCTGAAGCCACAGTAAACATTTTTATGTATACTGTCTAAAGCCCATCTTGATCTTCAGTCAGCCTGCCCCATTTCCTCCTCTCTACACACAGAACTTTGTGTAAATTTCCTTTTTGTGCCATCACTAGTACCTAAGAAAAGTGGACTCTACTCCTCTGCTAAAAGTTTTCCCTACACTGGAAAAATACATCATGCTCTGTGAGAGGACCATTATTCAATTCTGATTACTCAGTTCCATGGACTGGGATCTAAGGACACAGCTCTGACCAAAAACAGCTTCCCTATATGGTCTGCATGGGAAGGCTATATAGGAGGCAGAAGTTGAACAAACATTGCTGGATCATAGGAGGGTATGAGCATGAAGTCCTCCAGAAACTGAAAACATGGAACAAACAACAGGTGAGAAAAGAAACAAAATGAATCATCCAGATAACAAGTGGCTGTCATGTGATAAAAATCACAGTGAACAGAAGTCGCAGCTATAGAAAGAGAAAGGTACTGAGCAATGAAGATGAAAAAGCAGAGAAGGAGACACCAAGAGCATGCAACGACAAGAGGAGCAATGTCTCCTGGCACCAAGGAACAGCTGGAGCTGCTCTTGAGCCTGCAGAGCTACTGATTTATCAAGGTATCAAGCAATGGGACTCCATGACCCAGGTAAAAAGACTGTTCTTAATATCAGTCCAGACCACCTAAGCTTATAGAGGGATAGTTAACTTAAGTTTTTTCTAGTATTTTGTGTGTTATGTCTTTAAGTGGGACTTTAACCTCATCTTAACCACATAATAATTTCAAGTGAAGTTATAAATTTCAGATAGAAAGTCTAGCAGAGCTTGTCATTTTACTAGAGGCATATTGATTTGTAAGAGAGATTTCTGATATTGCAAAGAATAGAGCATTTAACACAAACTGAATGAGATGTGAATCCTAATAGTCTTCAAATATCTTAGAAAATACATGATCCAACGTTTGGTGTCATCTCTTGCAAATATTTTTTTTCATCTTGGATATGGCATAGTGATTTGTTCCAAAAAATAATGTAATGCAAACATATATGTAATTAAGGCCAATGTAAAAAGAAATAGGGAGTAATTCTCATGTTCTCCTTCAAATAACTACTTTTATTCTCCTTTGTGAAGGTCTATGTGATCCAGAACTGTGATGCTTGTCTGGAGTTTCCCGTTTGTGACATTTTTATTCTTTGTTGTTAGAGTTGCTTGATATCATGCCTGTAAATTCAGTCCTTTATATGTTCATTACTGTTGCTATATATCACTTCATTGTATGTGTCTAATATACTATGAAGAATATTTTAGTTAATTAACTGTGGTCTGCTACAAACAAGATAAGGAGTTCTGGTTTAAACTCCTACATGTGAAGAGTTATAAATTGTTATTCTCGTCTATGCATGGGAGGAATCTAATTGCACTAGAAATCAACAGCTTTTCTTAAGCCCCTTCATAAAACTAAAGCTGCAAACAAGCTCCTACTTAAAAATGTGGAACCTCTGGAGAGCCCAGAAAGGCACAGCTGAGTTCTGCTCACTGGAAACACAGCCCGCGCTAGAGCCATGAACCAATATCCAGATTTAATCATGACAAATGATAGATAATGCACAAGGTGGAATAGCCCAGGAGTAAAATTTTCTTCTGGTTTTGACAGGATCCTTCTGGAAAAAGGAAAGAGAGAGTGCTGTACTTTTCAATCAATCCCTCTCTGTACCAGACATCCTCTACAGGGATAAGTCAGGGAAATTTTCAGATACTCTCAGCTGAGGGGAGGAATGTCTCCCAGTTGTATCCTCTTACAGCCTTCTCACCACACAGGAGGAGAGGGAGAGGGGGGTTAACAAGAACCACAGCTTCAGAGACATGGGTTGAGAGTACTAAATCTAGAGATGGGGATGGGAGGGTGGAATGGAACAGGGCTGCTCTACAATTCATAAACAGTGTGTGAAGAAAACTTGTGACTCACAAAGTCCCGAGTACACAAGTCTCCTGAAAAGCTGAAGTTTCATTTGGAGATTATAAAATGCTCCCTGTCTCACATTTACCACATCAGCAGGGTTCCAACATAATAGCCGTACTTTACAGTTGAAAAATCTGCAAAGCGAAGGTTTTTCTTTTTGAGACTATAATTAGGGAATCCCCTAAATCAAGAGTGGACAGAAAAACAAGGACATTGTAGAAATTTAAAAAAAAAAAAAACCTCCAGTATTTGCAGCCAAACATCAAACATAAACAATATAGCCAAGTGAATACAGTTTCCTGCTAACAGCCTGTTTACCTCAGCTCCTATCATCAGATGCAATATGTCCAACATTAAAGAAAAAAATTACACAAAGGGTCAAAGATCTGGCCTTAGCCGTGATGCAGATGTGGAGATTCTCAGATAGAGAGTTAAAATAACTACATATTAATGACTCCCATAGAAAAGGGAAATAATATAACAGCCAAAGCAAATGAATACTGTAAACAGAGGCATGGGGTCGGGGAGTAAGAAAAGATCAAAGGAAAACAAACAGAGAATCAAAAGTACATTAACAGCCTTCAGTATGCTCATTACCCACAGGAGCTAGCCAGTGTAAGTGTTAGTCAACTCCTAGATATGTCAGTAGAATTAAAATCAGCAGGAACTGTGAAGTAATGAGAACGCGTGTGTGCTTTCATACTCTTCACATATATGTTTGCATATTAATTTATATATATCCACATATATGAAATCTGCAAGAAGAACAGAGGGAAGTATAAAAAAGATTTGAGGCAGATAATGCATATATGTACCTGTCAGTTCTTTGCATAGACATGTTTATTTCCACTGGGGCTGCATAACATCACCTTTGGAAGACCATACCAGACTGTCCCAAGCCTTGAATTCCAGTGGCCACCTGGAAGTCCTTTCCATCCAAAATTTGACATTCTATCTTCTTGATTATAGAAATTCTGATGGCTGTGAAATACCACTGATTTGGGGACATCCTCTGGCAAAAAAAAATAATTCTTCCTGTCATTTGTCTACTATCTCGTTGTTCATTTTTATCTTATTATCAATGGGAGCTCTTATATAGACTAGATGTAAGTGTGTGTCCAGTCTGTACCTGGCTCGCCCCTTTGATCCCACAGGGCACTGTAAAGTGCTGCCCTCTGTACTCACTGTAAAGTCCCAGCCCTGCTGCTCCTGCTTCTTTCATAGTCAGTGGGTGATGCTCAGAAGGAGATCTGACCCAAGTGCTGCCCTCGCCTCTCTGAACTTCTCTCCCATCTTGACCCCATCCTTAGCACCTTGTTAGTTCATCAACACTCTCAAGCAGGTATTTTAACTTTTCCCTCGACTTTGCAAGCTCTTTTCAGCACTAGAGTTGAACTGAATTATCTTATCTACCATTCCCAGGAGTGGAAGTCCCAGTCAGATGGAACCTGCAGTCACACTGGTAAAGCTCTTGCCAGTCAGCTGGAAAAAGCTCAAGAGTGTAGAACACTCTCAGCTCAACCCAGAGACAATGAGTATTGGGTCAGACCTCACTATTTAATCTTCTTTTATACAAAGAATACAATTGCTTTGTATACAATACTTAGTATTTCAACATTCCAACTTCTGTCTAAAGTCCTGGAAACACAAAGTGAATATTTAGTACTGCATTATATCATCATTTGAGTATCCATTTTTTCTAACATTTGTTTCTTTTCTTTTTCTTCTCTCATACAATATATCCAGACTACAGCCTCCCCTCCTCCACTCCTCCAAGTTCCCTACCCTACCTCCCACCACCACCACCCATCCTCTGCTTCTCTATTTCCATCAGGGGAGGATTCTGGGATAGAGACAGGCACAATGAAGAGATTCACTCCAAACTCAGAGGAAGATGGTCACAAGGACCGAAGGAGAGATAACTCTAACTGTGTGTTGGGACTTTGAATAGACTAAATGGGATAATTGGGTTAGGACCTAGCAGGAACTAGCCAAAGATTATTTTTTGGCTTAGGTAAATTATGCATAAATAATTCATTCAGTCTCAGAGTCATTATTTTAGGAACTTGAGCATGGGTGGAAAAGCCCATGGCTACAGCTGGGCAATGAAATACTCATCCTCACCTGCTGTAAACAACTCTGCTTGCTTAAATCAGTTATGACCCAATAACTCAACCTGCATTAATTTTACATTGAGCAGGTTCTAAAATCCAAGATTATAATTTCTACTAGATGTGAGAAAAAAGTTTCCTTAAATAACTTTTTTAAAGATTATAATTTATAATTTATCCCCCTTTCATCTTTCTAAGTCCTTCCATGTGCCCTCTCTTGCTCTTTCAAATTCATACATTTGTTACATATACACATATTTATGTGTGTCTGTCTGCATATTGGTGTTTTTATGAGCCTGTGTGTCTGGGTGTGCAGATTAGTTATATGTCAACTTGATACAAGCGAGAATCATTGGGAAGAGGAACTCAATAAAGAAAATGCCACCATAAAATTGGCCTGTAGGCAAGTTTGTTGTGCATTTTCTTGATTGGTGATTGATGTGGGAGAACTCATCTTCCTGTGTGTGGTGCCACTCTGAGATGATGGTCCTGGATGCTATAAGAAAGCAGTCTAGGTGAGCCATAGAGTATAAACCAGCACACAATAGGTCCACAGTTCACCTTCAGTTCCTACTTCCAGGTTCCTGTCTTGAATTCCTTCCTTGACTTCCCATCATGAAAGATTGTGATGTGGATGAGTAGAAATAATTTCTTTTCCAAGTAACTCTTGATCACGGTATTTTATCACAGCAATAGAAATCCCCAGGTAAGACTATACTTCTAAGTATATATTTACAAGGATGACTCTTTGGGTTTGAATAATCAATTTGTGCACACTTCCCTGGGGAATCGAGTTCTCCTGCTCCCCAAATTCCTCAATTACCTGTAGATCTTTGTCTGAGGATCCTTTGCAAGCTTTCATCATTAGCATGGCTGTTGGTGTCCTACTTGTCCAGCTCATATTTAAGCAACTGGTAGACTTTGTGGATGTAGCTTCTCTGTCCTTTCTAGGAGACATGAGCTCACAGCAAACTTCCTATTCTTTTACCTCTTAGTCTTTCTGGCACATTGTCCAAACTGATTCATGAACCTCATGTGCAAGAGCTGTGTTGTAGATACATCAGTTAGGACTGGGCTCCACCATTTTGCATTTTAGTGATGGTTGTCTTTAACGGGGGCCATCTATTGCAAAGTGAAGTTCCCTTCATAAACAGTGAGGGCTACAGTTATCAGTAAATAGAAAGACAAAATAATCAGGATGTAGGTAGGGATTATGGCTTAGTAAAATGACTAAGTATGTTCTCCTCCAAGATCTATGGCTTTACTGGCCCGAGGTAGTTGACTAGGTTTCCATTATCAGGCATGATTTGCCTCCTGTTGAGGAGATCTCAAATCTTCTTAAAAAGCTTTTGGTTATCATCAAGGTATGCATGCCACTAATGAACCCTTAGGGTTATTATTTTATGCTGGCAACTGTGGTCCATATGCATCATAGTGGAAAAGTACTCTTGGTTGCTTCTCTCCTTTAGACGCTTGCATGGTGCCATCTGGTACCATGAAAGTCTTTAGGAAGAAAGCTTTCAGGTGAGATCTAGATTGGATCCTTCATGTCCTATTTCTAAAGATCATTGTATCTTCCACATTAGGGCTATATTATCCATCTCTACGTGTCAACCAAGGGCAATAGCAATGGCAATGTATGTTTGAGAGGCTCTTTGGCAATTTTGACCAATAATTCAGAAGAGGTTTTCTCATGCCTGATATTAAGGATTTTGTGTATAGCTTTTGGGGGAAGCATTAACATAATATATGGGAAAATATCATTAAACTATATATGTATATATTATGTATATAATATGTATTATATGTGAACTATATGTATTAAAGGTATTTTAGGTAGATAGTTGACAGCATGATGACAGTTATTTGACTTTTCCAGATATCTTTGCTGTTACTTAACTCCCCTTCTTCTGTATTTATCTTCCTATACCCCCTGATTAGAGCCCTCATTTTCTCAATCCCCCTTCCAAAGATCATATGCAACCTGCTATCCCTGTCTCTATTGTTCCTCACCATGCAATAATCCATTTTTATTTTACCAGTGTCTGTAGGAATGATTTTTTTAGGAAGAAGAAGATAATAGGAAGAGACAACAAATAAAAAATAAATAATAAATAATACTAATGATTCCCTTTCCCATAGTTGCAGAGACTATGTTGCTAAATACTGTCTTAGGGGAATCAGAAATGTGACAAAACAGTTTTTGTTTAACTCTAGGTCAGTGAATATAGTAGAGATATTTTATAACTATGACACAATTTTTTCTTTTATATTGACCCATTATATGAATAATTTGTCATTTTGAAAAGATGATTGTTATAA
Organism: Mus musculus; assembly: GCF_000001635.26. Lineage (NCBI taxonomy): Eukaryota > Metazoa > Chordata > Mammalia > Rodentia > Muridae > Mus > Mus musculus. The sequence goes on from NC_000080.6 coordinate 102,726,881, forward strand.
ATGTGGTGCCCTTGTGTTCCCTAAAATACCCTAATTGACATCATCTGCAGGATATATCCACGTAGAACAAAATTGTACTAACCAAATAAGCACAGATAATCCTCAATCACTGAAGTCTATGTGGAGGATGGAATTTCTGATGGTGAACTTTAGTAAATTTCTAGTCCTTAGATATGGAGGCTGTACAAGATCACCAGGGTTATCTAAAATCAACCTCCTCATCTAACAAATCAAAACCCTGACTCTCATAGGATGGTGTGCAAGCTCACGTAACTCTTTAGATGTAGAACAAGGATAAAATCCCAGACCTCCTGACTACACAAATGGCACTCCTAACAGGGGTTGACAATTGTTTTTAAATAGGAAGACTTCAATCTAAAAAGCAATAAGTTCGCAAAGAACATCTTTGTATAAGTCATGAGGCAGCTGAGAAAGCAAACAATTGGAATCTTAATGAAATCAGGATGAGCTTAATGAAAATGAAGAAGCCAGGCTAATGGTGACAGGCAGAAATTAGTAAGCAATGAGTTACATACCAGAATAATTTCCCCCCATTTGCATTTTATTGGCTTAAGTGGAATTTGGCATGGAGTGAGAGCTTTATATAAATAGATGCTCTTCTACTTTTTTGAGATGCCACTTTGAGATTCTGGGAAGAACCCATAAATTCCAAGAAGCTGAAGAAAAGACAAAATATAAATGGCAATATAAATGCAATCGCATTAATTTGAGGAAACTTATGGGTAACTAGACTTTCTACAAGCAGAAAAAAAATGTAGACCTCAAAATTCAACTTTAGCAATCTATTTTACACAAACTAAAAGAAATTGTGGGTGGAGTAGTTTGCAATGTGTCTATCTGTCTTTGTAAGGAACAATTATATTTATACGAGGCTGTCTGGCAAGATCATGCCTGTTGGTGCTGTCTTGTTAGCGCATTTGTTGAAAAATGTATCTGCAACATTAATACAGTCACCACAGGAAGAAGAAGAAGAAGAAGAAGAAGAAGAAGAAGAAGAAGAAGAAGAAGGAGGAGGAGGAGGAGGAGGAGGAGGAGGAGGAGGAGGAGGAGGAGGAGGAGGAGGAGGAGGAGGAGGAGGAGGAGGAGGAGGAGGAGGAGGAGGAGAAGGAGAAGAAGAAGAAGAAGAAGAAGAAGAAGAAGAAGAAGAAGAAGAAGAAGAAGAAGAAGAAGAAGAAGAAGAAGAAGAAGAAGAAGAAGAAGAAGAAGAAGAAGAATTTCATCACAATCCATATAGGTATTGAGAAATGTTTTAAAATATAAGTTCTACTTCCTGAGTTAAAAAAAATGTATGAAATAAAGGACCCTAGAAATGTCTGCAATTCAAACATTAATATGATCAATAGAACAAACACATTCACAAATTTCAATGTTCATGGCACTGAGTTGATAGTAAGATAAAATCATAAATATCCCCAGCAGGATCGTCACCTCAGTACTGTCAACATCTACTTGTATAAAGTCTAATCTCATCATCACAACCTTTATCACCTGGTGTGAATATTCAACTATATAAGATACAGAAGTAAAAACAGTATAGAGATTTTATTAAGCATAGGAATATATGAAGTACAATGGGAAATACAGAACATCTGTTATTTATTTAGACCTAGGGAGAATTTTTTAGTTGGGGTAATTCTGAGAAAGGTAAATGGTTTTGAAACAGGTGGTGCTGAACAACTTGATGGAGAAAATGAATTTTGATATTTATTCACATTGTATACAAAAGTCACATCTCAGTGGAATAGCTAGCTGGACATGAAGTTTAAAACTCTAAAAGATCTAGATGGAAACATGAAAAGAAATTTTTGTAAGCTTGAGACAGGTAAAGGTTTATTTAATAGAACAGCCTAAAACAGAGCCTTTTTAAAAGTGAAGATTTGGAGTATAAAAGAAAAAAATTAAAGTTTCCTTTACAAAAAAACTGCTAATGAAGTAAAATATTCAACCTGAAATGCTATTTATAACTCAACCCCAATCTGAAAACATTTTGTGATAGCACATATATCTGCCAAAGAACTTAAGTTTATAAACCTTATAATGCATAAAACAACTTTTGCTTCTCTATAACAAATTAATACTCAAAAAGTGCAATTGAAAGTAACATCAAATTATCAAATGCCTGGAAAAATTGATTATAAAAATGTCTTGACCACTGAATGTGGTCACACATGTCTTTAAGGTCAAGGCTAGCCTGGTCTACATGGAGAGCTCTAGGCTAGGCAAAGATATATAGTAAGGCTATCTCAAAACTGAACAAAACTTATTCTGAAGAATTAAATAATATCTAAATAGAGAGGAAAATCATTTTAATAAATTTGAAATGTCTTGTGAAGATGTGCATGTGTCACAAATATGTATGTGGATTAAATCCTAACCCACTTCCTTTCCTGCTTGCTGTCTTCCTTAGTTCTTATAAATACTGTGATGTGAATCCCATATTTAATTATAAATACCAAGAACCGCCAAAATGAAAACACAAAGTAGAACCATTTACTGGGCCTTCTGACCAACCTGCTGGCTAACACAGCGCAGTATTGCCTCGGCATGAATAGTACAGCCAGAGTGTGGAAGAACATGATAGATATATGAACGTCTTCTTTCACTATAAAGTTATCGTGGCAGAATATAGGAGGAGAGGACAATCATTTTAGAAACCATTCTAGGTCAGCTGGGGAACCAAGTTAGAGAAAGAGAAACTTAATATTTTAAAAACAAACCTTAGGTGGATATGAAGTTTTAAAGGTAAAATGACATAGTACTTTAGTAAAAATGTATATGTCTCTGCGATATTGAAGAAATTTCAAATGAAAATAGAAAGTTCTAATGACTTAAGAGATCTCTAAATTAAATTATGGCAAAATTAGAAACTTCCATTGAAAGTTCTCAGTTTCTTGATTTATTTATTTATTTATTTATTTATTTATTTATTTATTATATGTAAGTACACTGTAGCTGTCTTCAGACGCACCAGAAGAGGGCATCAGATCTCATTACGGGTGGTTGTGAGCCACCATGTGGTTGCTGGGATTTGAACTTCGGACCTTCGGAAGAGCAGTCGGGTGCTCTTGCCCACTGAGCCATCTCACCAGCCCAAGTTCTCAGTTTCTTTAAGCAAGTTTCAGATATTGTATAAAATATCTGTGGTTTTTATAACCCACCAAAATCCTATGTATGGACTAAAGACACCAAACATCAATATTAAAGAGATAATACTATATATTTCAAAAGTCATATCAGGAACCAAATTGCCAATAAAGTTATGAAAACTGTCTGAATGAATAGTAAATCAAGAAAATGTCAGCTATGATCACATATCAATGTCTATAAAAACCCCAGAATGATAGAAATTTAAAAGACTAGTAATACCATTTTGATAATTCACTAACCTGACTATAACTTGATTGGGTAGTGTCCTTAATATTAAAAATAAAACTAATTAAAACTAATTGGAAAAGATAAGGAAGTCCACTTAAGAAAGGTTACAAAATATTCTAATGAGTTCTAGTGAAGGCGCAAACGTCTAATACATGCTTATATAATATGGAGATTCTGGTCAAAATACTTCCATCAATAATCTAATCTTAATCTAGCACAATTTCAATGTGGCTCTTTTTTGAGAAGGAATGCATAAAATTACTTAAGACTTATTAGATTTTATAGTGTGTCTTTGTTAGAAAAGTTAGTTATGAAAGGAGGGTGGTAAAAAGAATATATACCTTACCAGATGTTTAAATTCACTACAAAACTACTGGAATGAAAACACTCTGGCACCATTATGAAAATATTCAAATAGGTCTATGGAACAAGATTGAGCCCAGAAATAAACCCACAGAAGTGGCATTTCAATTAGGCGGGAAATGGTTGGTATATTATTAAGTGGTCCTGGCATTATTGGCTCCCTCTGCACGGAAACAAGCTGCCTCCCTTACCTCTCACCATATGTCATGATGAATTCCAGATGGATAAAGCTCAATTGCAAAATATTTGTGACGTTTTGAAAAATTAGAAAATTCTGAGACTTTTCACAAACCTGAACAGAGAAAAACTTCCTGTGCAAAATGTACTTGTACAAAGCCACCATTTTCCCTTTTACAGTTCATTCTTTTTATGCAATGAGTTTAGGCCCTATTCACCTACCACCTTTCCTAACCCTCCCATGCCCTTATGTCCTCTTTTTTTTTCATCCACCAAGACCCATTTATGCTGCCCATGTATGCAAGGATGTGTGATCTTCCACTGGGGCATGGTCGACCTGCCAGAGGCAACTTCATGAAAGAAACTATTTTTCCTCTCCTGGCATCTACCAGTTTCAAGAGTTGCTCAGGTAGGACCTCCTCTGTCCACCCAGTCATAAATTTAAACAGACATACTTAGTCTTTGTACAATAAAAACACGTATAGTAAACCCACTATAGAGAAAAGACAAATGATAAAATGAGAAACAGTTTGGCTCTGATAGGATACTATATTTCATAAGCAAAAAGAATGTTTCTGAATGAAAAAATAGATGAATAAGTGGACAAAGGGTAAATTAGCAGTTTACAAAAGATGAAACCTTACTGGCCAATGAACACACAATGCCTATCTAGAAAAGTGAAAGCTAAGGTTGCACTTTAACCATATCAGCAAAATATAAAATATTCATGACATGTGAAACTTAGTAAAAACAAGATGTTTTCTCATGTTTCTGGTATAACTACAGGTTGTAAACTCAAAGAGTATTTTATTCTGCAGAAGTTCACCATTCTAGGGTCTCACATTACCAAGATAGAGACACTCATGTGAGCTTGCAGGCCTGATTTAAAGCACATTAGGGAATTCCAGCTTAGGTGACCTCTATGTTAATCTGTTGGGCCCATCTCTATGGACAGTCTATTACTGAGGTGTGGGGGCTGGAAACTTGCTGGGGAGATCTGGAAACTGTTACTGAGGAAGTAGATGAGGAAGTCTGGAAACTGCTGCTGACCCGTTGTCCTTGCCTCAGGACAGGTGTCTGGGACATTCCATTACCTGAGCACGAAGGCTGGAGCCTGGGTTTTTTTTTCTCTTAGTAACTGACTTGCCTGGGCTTGCCTGGACTTGCCCAGTTTCTAGGCCTCCTTAACTGCCAATTTGAAGTCTGTCGTGGAATCAGCGTAGCCTTCTCAAAGCCAGCTGGCAACTGTGACTAACGCTAAAGACTAAGCAATTTCACTACACAACTAAACAAAAGCACTTAGAAAATAATGACAAATACAAGAGTGATTATTTAAACAACAAAACGGGAGAAAAAAAGAAACTCATGGAAGCAAATGATTGTTGTTGACATGAAAATAGGTAAGTAGGCTGTGAGGTATCTGTTTTACAAGTATAGCTGTAAAATTTGAAAAAACGAAAACAGGGAAAAGAAAAAGAAGAGAAAAGAACAGACCTAGGCCAGTAACTACTCACCACTGGGGATCTCAGAGGCATATTGCTAAATTATTTATAGTAACACCTTAGCAAATGAACAAACAAGGCCCTGTATATGCACAGACAACTATATGATCACTGAGAAAGCCATGGAAGTTTAACGCCAACACTAGAGGAAGACATAAGTAAAACACTTCAGGATACACGGGTAGGCAAGGAGTTTCTGAAGTACAAACTCTGGGAGCAGAGAAAATCCTCCCAGCAAACAGGATTACATGAGATTCAAAAGCTAGCACTCAGGAAAGATCATAGTGAAGACACAATAGAAAAAAAATCTGCCAGCTAAACACCAAACAGGTAATAAATATCTAGGATATATAAACAACTGCAAAGATAAACAGCAAAAATATAGCCAATAATTAGACCAATGAATTGAAGAGACAGTTATCGAATGAAGAATTAGAAATGGCCAATAAAGACTTGAAAATGTGTTCAGCTCTCACTGCCATCAGGAAAGTGAAAATTAAAAATTCTGTGAGTCTCTGTCTCACCCCAATCAGAAGAGTCATCAGCTAGGAAATGAGAGACAAGAAGGGTTGTCCAGGATGTGGAGAGAGCAAAACCCTGATTCATCACTGGAGCCCAGGGGCTTGTAAAGCATGTAGCAATTATGGGAATCCGTATGGAGGTTTCTCAAGAAAAAAAAAAAAAAAAGAAAACAGAGCTATCACAGTCCCCCACCTATATGACTTTGGGGAGCACACCTGAAGGGTTCTGAACCAACATACTATAGAGATACATCTGTGCACTTACTACGTACACACCCACATCTATTGCTTCAGGATTCCCAACAGGCAGGGAATGCAGTCAACTCGGGTGTCCATCAACTGGCAAATGAATAAAGAAGCTATGGCATGCATGAGCAATATAATTTTATGTAGCTACAAAGGAAAAAAATGGAGTCATGAAATTCTTCAGGAAAATGAATGCAATTGATAATCAGCATGGTAACGAAATAAGCCATATTAAAAAGACAAGTATTGCATGTTTTCTCTGATGTGTGGACTTTAAATTGTGTGCCTGTGTGCAGGTAAGTGGATATGTGCATGTGTTCATATGTGTGACCATGTGCATGTGTGCATGTGCATGTGTGCGTGTGTATATGCACATGCCTGTGTATATTTATGGGGTAGTATGAACCTACTTATGTGTCTGAGAGTGTAGGTCATGAAAATAGAAAGGAAATCCTAAAAGAAAAAGAGATCTCACGCAATGGCAATGTGATGGAAGGCGTGTGGAATGAGGTTTATCTATTTGGCAGAAGGAAGGGAACCAGCCAGGGAGGATTCCCAGAGACAACACTGAGGGATTGGGGGGCGGGGGGGGTGAATACTGATTAAGAGCAAAGTATAATGACACCTAAATATGAAAACGCCACAAACGAAACCCATTGCTTTGTGTTCTAACCTTAAAAACTAATAAAAATAAAATAAAGCATCCACAAGCACATAACGTTAATTTGAACTACAACACAGGAGGAGAATTATCTTTTACTGTGCCTTTTCCAATGACTCAGCAACTACAGTTACCACATCTCCAATGCCTCAGCAACTACAGTTACCACAGATCTCCAATGCCTCAGCAACTACAGTTAGTTACCACAGATCTCCAATGCCTCAGCAACTACAGTTAGTTACCACAGATCTCCAATGCCTCAGCAACTACAGTTAGTTACCACAGATCTCGCAATTGCAAAGTTTTACTAAAGGATTGTTTTTCCTAGAATACTTGTTGACTACTTGAGAATGGAAGTTTGACTTTATTGATTTTGAATGTAAACTTCTCTATCATTTTGCTGTCCTAGATCTTCTTGGTCTGAATTTTCACTATATTTACTTAGTCCTTTAATTTATTAGTTAGGGCAATCTGAGATAGGATGCTTGTGGAGGTCAAGGGACAACTTGGGACTGATCACTCCATCCATCATGTGTGTCCTGGGAGTCATTAGGGTTTGACAACAAGGGTCTTTAACCATTGAGAAATCTCAGCAGCCCATAGATTTTCTTTTACCCACACTCTTCCCCCACTAGCAGATTTTGTTTATTCATTCTTAAAATAAGCTATGTCTACACATTCCTTCCTTCTCTCCTCCTTTTTTACAATTTAAAATAGATTCTTCTCTCATATAGTACATCTAACCCACAGTTCTGCTCCCTCCACTCCTGCTAACCTTTGCTCCAGCTTCCCTCTACACCAGATCCACTCCCCTCTGTCTCCTCTTCTGAAAAGAGCAGGCCTCCAAAAGTTAACAGCCAAACAGGATAAAGAAAAAGATACAACAAGACAAGTGAAAAATCCTTCATATTGAGGCCAGACAAGACAACCCAATAGGAGGGTAAGGGTCTCAAGAGCAGGCAAAAGAGTCAGAGATACACACAGACTCAGGGTTAGGAGTCCCACAAAAACACTGAGGTAACAACTATAACATATGCAGATGATTGGGTACAGACTCATGAAGGCCATGTATTGGTTGAATGAGTTTCTGTGGGTCCTGCTTAGCTGACTCCATAGGCTCTCTTAGTTTCTTACATCTCCTCTGACTCCTACAGTGTTTTCTCCCTTCTGCAGGGTTCCCCAAGCTCCAAGGGGAGGGACCTGATAAATACCTCCAACTCAGTCTTTCTGTCTGTGTAATGTCTGGCTGTGGGATTCTGTACCCACTCCCATCTGCTACCAGAGGAAACCTCGCTGATAACAACTGGACAAGGCACCAGTCTGTGAGCAGAGCAGAGTATCATAAGGAATCGTTGCATTGATTGTTTTTCCAGGCACGTTTGGATCTCTGGGCTATCCAGTCCCTGGTTTCTGGCCATCAGGCAGTGTAGGGCATTGACAATCATTGGCTACTCACTCCTATGTATTCTCTACCATCACTACTCTGAAACCCATAGCCATTGTTTTCCTTCTTGTTGACAGTCTCTCTCTTAGTGGTAACACTGAATGTCTCTGCAAATCCAGAGATATAGAGAAGACCAATATAGAAGTCAACATTAAGATAGTGAGAAAGAAAAGATCACTGTCCACATATGCAAAAGTACATTTTAAAATATGAAAAGTGAGCTCCCTCCTGGGACAGCCCTGAGATCTGACATCTGAGGGGAGTGTTCATGTGGCCAGTGGCATTACAGCGACAGTTGTACATTACCCACCACCCACCCGACGACATCAAACTCATTACGTTTTTAAATAAACCCCATGAAGTTGGTAGTACAAGTCTTAATCACAGCATTATGGAGGAGAGGCAGGTGGATTTCTATGAGTTCAAGGCCAGCCTGGTATACAAAATTAGTTCCAAACCAAGAAGAGGCATACAGTGTAATCCTGCTAAAAGTAAAAGCAAAACTTAATAAACCACATAAACTATAAAGGGCTATTATAATAAAATTGTACTTACAATAAAATCTTTCATCTAGAAAAAGGAGTGTAAAAATATCACTTAAGCTAAAACAAACAGCCAATAAAAATGAGTGTCTTACAAGCTCAAACTCAGGAAGGAAAGAATAGCACCATGCAACACTCCCTTCTCCTCTGAGGCTTTGATGGGTACGCTTGATTCTCCATGAGAAATGCAATGCCCAGCTCCAGACTCCTGTAAACATCGGACCTGCTGCAGCAGCACACAGACTTCCTTCTCAGATGCAGTGAAAGGTGACTGCTGCTTCCACCTGGGGCAAACCTGGAAGGATTCCGTTCCCTCTCTGCTCACTTCTCTCATCACACCACAGAACATGGCTGCCTGAGGCATATGCAAACTAGTGGGGAGAACACGTTAGGGTTGGATAAACAAGCATTTGGGGCTAAGTCACCTTCCAGTATGTAGACATGAATTTTACAATAATGTGAGGAAACTTGTTACTTGTCTTGCATGCTGCAGACTTAATAGACCCATATGGTGAATATATCCACCTCAGCTTTCTACTTTGGGGGACTGGATCAGAACAGCATAATTACATAAGATGATCAAAATCTCACAGCCACTAAACTGTCTTATCTTTTTGTTAACCTTACTAACACAAGCTCTACAGATGAGCAGCGAGCACATATTGGTTGAGTTTCTGCAAACATAAATTAAGACCTCCTAAAAGTTGTGCAATGAAAATACTGCCTTAAACATATATAGGGCAAATTTGCTATTGGAAAAAAATCTGAAACAAATTCTTTTCAGTGCATATGAATAGTCTTATAAATGTTAGGCTTGTATTTCTAAATACTTCTATATGTTTTTTAGTGGTGGCAAGAAACAATGCGTGCTCTCTTCACGGCAGCCTGAGAAGTCCTGAAGTAAACCTATCAAATTTAGCAGTAACTACTAAGAAATGCATAGTGCTTATATCCCACTGTATAACATTCCCACATGTTCTTGCTAACTGGAATAGGTCAGGATAGTTAGCTCAACTAAACCCTTCCTTGTTAGCTCTGACTTGCTTTTGACATCTCGACTACCTGTCTTTGGGTCTCTGATTACACTCTTTTCTCAGCTGCATGTACCATCTGTTTCTAATTGTCTAAATTGTCTGCATGTCTAAATGTCTGGCATCAGTGTCAATAAACTGCTGTATAAATACTTACGAGCCATCCTTCAGAGCCTTTGTCAGACTCTCCTAGTAGATTTCCATCTTTGGAGGTCTGATTTCTAGCATACCTTATTATGCATTATTAGAAAAACAGAATGTTCAGCTGTGACCTGAGAGAAGACTCAACTCTTGAAAATAAAGAAAATCACAATGCCCTTAGGAGAAGGGATATGGGCTATCACAACACAGTCCCTCCTTCCTGACTAAGACCTATGCTTTCTTTGAGACATGATTTGAACATGTTTGAACAACACCCTCACATTCATTTCAACGTTTTCCAGGGTGCAGTATGTTACAGTCACAAGAAAGAACATTGCAGACCAAAAGACAAAGCCTCTGTCACTAGGAACTCACAGTTCAACAAAGGGGGGAAAGCCTTCAGTTACCACACGGTTAGATAGTGGTTTGGGCCAAAGGCATTAGCAAGTGATGGAAACGTTTAAGTTGCCCTCAAAAATGAATTTCTGCAGAAAAACTGTAGCAGCTTGTGTTCTCATGTTAACTGTGTTGCCCCAAAGAACTGTTTGCAGTGCCCCGTACATAGGCTAAAGGAAGCCTGGCCCCAGTTGATTCTGATTGGGAAATAAAGTTGTCAACAGCCAATGGCTGAGCAAAGGAAAAGAGGAGGGACTTTTAGGATTCCTGGGAAAGAAAAGCAGGGGAAGAGAAGAAGGGATTCCATCCATAGTAAGAGGGACCACACCATGAAGGAGCAGGAGGTTGAGAAGGCCGAAATGTAAGTACAAAGGGAAAGCAGACCCATGGGAGGGCTGCCCAAAAGGAAACAGGGCAGCAAGGATAAAGCATAAATGTAGAAAATGTTATCTCAGGAATAGTGGAGGGGAGTGGGTGCTAGCCACTTGGAGGTTTAGAAATGGCCCAACCTTAGTTTTTGATCTTAGGCATTCTGACTGGTGTGAGGTAGAATCTCTGGGTTGTTTTGATTTGCATTTCTCTGATGACTACAGATGTTAAACATTTCTTTAGGTGCTTCTCAGACATTCAGCATTGCTCAGTTGTGAATTCTTTGTTTAGCTCTGTACCCCATTTTTAATAGGGTTGTTTGGTTCTCTGGAGTCTAACTTATTGAGTTCTTTGCATATATTGGATATTAGCCCTCTATCAGATGTAGGGTTGGTAAAGATCTTTTCCCAATCTGTTGGTTGCCCTTTTGTCCTATTGACAGTACCCTTTGCCTTAGAGAAGTTTTGCCATTTTATGAGGTCCCATTTGTCAATTCTTGATCTTAGAGCATAAGCTATTGGTGTTCTGTTCAGGAAATTTTCCCCTGTGATCATGTGCTCGAGGCTCTTTACCAAAAGTTTCAATCTACCTGGTTTTATCAGGTGACAGCAAATGCTGGTGAGGATGTGGAGAAAGAGGAACACTCTTCTGTTGCTGGTGGGATTGCAAGCTGGTACAACCTCTCTAGAAATCAGTCTGGCAATTCCTCAGAAAATTAGACATAGTACTACCTGAGGACCCAACAATATCACTCCTGGGCATATACCTAGAAGATGTTCCAACATGTAATAAGGACACATGCTCCACTATGGTCATAGTAGTCTTATTTATAATAGCCAGAAGCTGGAAAGAAGCCAGATGTCTTTCAACAGAGGAATGGGTACAAAAAATATGGTACATTTGTGCAATGGAGTACTACTCAGCTATTAAAAATGATGAATTCATGAAGTTCTTTGGCAAATGGATGGAACTAGAAAGCATCATCCTGAGTGAATTAACCCAATCACAAAATAGCTCACATGGTATGGACTCACTGATAAGTGTATATTAGCCCAGAAGCTCAGAATACCCAAGATACAATTCACAGACCACATGGAGATCAAGAAGACCACAGTGTGGATCAAAATACACATAGGAGGAGATACAGAGACAAAGTTTGGAGCAGAAACTGAAGGAAAGGCCATCCAGTGTCTGTCCCACGTGGAGATCCATCCCATATACAGTTCCCAAACCCAGACAGTATTGTGAATGCCAACAGGATCCTGATATAGCTGTCTCCTGAGAATCTCTGCCAGTACCTGACAATTACAGAAGTGGATGCTCACAGCCAACCATTAGACTGAGCACAGGGTCCCCAATGGAGGAGCTAGAGAAAGGACCCAAGGAGCTGAAGGGGTTTGCAGCCCCATAGAAGGAACAACAATATGAACCAACCAGTACCCCCAGAGCTCCCAGGAAGTAAACCACCAACCAAAGAGTACACATGGAGGGCCCCATGGCTTCAGCCACATATGTAGCAGAGGATGACCTTCTGGGACATCAATGAGAAGAGAGGACCTTTGTCTTATGAAGGCTCTATGCTTCAGTATAGGGGAATGCCAGGACAAGGAAACGGTTAGTGAGCCAGGGGAGGGGAAATGGGATGGGGGAGGGGTCAGAGGGGAAATGAGGAAAGGGAATAAAATTTGAAATGTAAATAAAGAACATATCTAATAAAAATAATTTTAAAAAGGATAAAAAAGAATAAATGGTCCAACCATTGAGCTAGCTAAGGCAAAGTAAAAATAACTCTGCGCATAACACATCTTTGGTGGGTACAAAGCCACTGCGGCTTCTTAACAATTACCCCTTCAAAAAAAACACATAAATACGACACAGGGGGGAGAAATCGGAATTTATAAAGAGGCAGTGTACCCAACTGCCACTCCAGGGCTGGGTTGATTGTTAATTGGTAAAGTTCTTACCACATAAGTATGAATGTGATGTTGACGTTCCCTTTGCCCACAAAAAGCTAGGCAGGGCATAATGCATCTATAAATCCTTCTCTGGGAGGCCAGAGACAAACAGATCCTGAAGGTCAATGGAGACCCGCAGTTTTCTCATCATCCTGAAAACATACTTAACCCTTCCATGTAATCTCAAAATTAAAGCATCCAGAATTGTGTCTGGGAGGAGCGAGTAGAGAGAGGAGAAGGAGAAGAATCTGCTTTCCATCAGAGTTCCATCAGCCAGTAGCAGCATTTTAAACATCAGTGCGTTGAACACATTCCTTTCCGATGGAGGGAATAACAAGCACAGTCCGGAGACTGTCTAGGGGGAGTTTGTTTATGTGGTTGGTTTTGTTGTTATGGTTACTGTGGTGGTTGCTTCTCTGTGGATCTCAAATCCTCCCAGGTGAAACTCTGGGATGAGACTTGCTAACTGAGATGGGCTTCCTGCTACAGGTTAGCCCATGATCCACATAACCTAGTGGAGAAGAGAGTCTTTCACGATTTCCATTGACACAGATCCTTGTGTGGCCATGAGAGCGCCGTGGTGCACATATACAGGCGCATGCACAAAGGACAACCTCAGATGCCAGTCCTTGCAAGCCCTCCACGTTGTGTAATACTGAGTCTCTGGCCTTTTCCTACTTTGTGGGTCAGGTTAACTGGTCTATGATCTTCCAGTGATCCTCTTGTCTCTGTCTCTCATCTCCATATATAAACCCTGGGATTATAGACCCACATGCTACCGTGTCTGCCTTTATGTGGGTCTTGGAATTGGAAATAAGAACGTCACACTGGTACGCCAGGCTCTTGCCTCACTGACCCATCCCCCCAGACCTCTCTATGTGTCTTGTAAGTAAGAATTTCAGGTTCAATATTCCTTAGGGATGAATTCTGCAGAACTGACTTTTCCCATACATAATAATTATTCACTGTGATACCATTACTTGTATAATCCAATCCAGAAGTTTTTTTTTAAGTCTTATTTATTTTATTATATGTAAGTACACTGTAGCTGTTTTCAGACACATCAGAAGAGGGCATCTGATCTCATTACAAATGGTTGTGAGCCACTGTTGCTGGGATTTAAACTCAGGACCTCTGGAAGAGCAGCCAGTGCTCTTAATTACTGAAGCCATCACTGAGCCATCTCTCCAGCCCAACCCAGGAGTTTACTAAACGTGGTCTCCTCACAGAAATAATGAATGATCAGATTTTAATTTGGGGTGTCAATCTTCAACTTGGCCCCAATTGTGTTATTTCCATCGTGGCGATCCTCCATGTATATTTAAAGACCCCAGAACTTGTCATCTGCATGATCATACTTCCTCTTCACACCATAGAAACTACTAGGGCCCTGGGGGGGTGGTGGTGGTAAGTAAGTTGAGTCTTAATTTTCTATAGACTAAGATATTTGGAAACACAGCCATTGAAAGTCTTATTGGGCCTGCCACAATTCAATCATGCCAGTGCTGGAATATTCCTACTTAGTGCAAGCTGAGAGCATTGCCATGCATTCTGATGGGGATCCATCGGACAGCACTCCTGTTCTCAGAAGCTTAGAGAAGAAGGAGTCCTTACTCAGGCAAATCCCATTATTGATGCAGCGTCCACACTTGGCTTCCACATTAAGCTGCCTGGGTATTAAAATATTGACCACAAGATTTGAAGTCAGAGTGACTGCTGCAGAACAGTCTCACCACGTATTAATCCTAGGGCTGAAAAACCCTATGCAACCTAGCTTTCATATTCGTCCTGAAGCTTCATGGGAGAAATTATGGAAACTGCTCTTTGCTGTGTCTCGGGTGAAATAAGAACTTACAGAACTTGTGGCTGCCTTCCCTTCCCTTTCTTTCCCTCCTTGATCATTCACGTCATGTGTAGAGTCTTAAAACTCTCTTCAATAAGATAAAAGTCCAGATTCGTGAACCACTGAGGAAACCGTCCAAGGCAGGAAGCATACTTGGTGTTCTGGTGGGCAGCCCGCACTGTAATTGTATCCTCCTACCATGTCATTTCTTCCACTTAAGCAGGGTTCCATATGCGAAGAGTGGTGGGAATGTGGCCACCTACACAGGTGGATCTTTCCTAACCCCGATGCTGACCACAGCCTGATTCTGAATGGGATCTTATGTAAAACCACAGATGTTCTGTTTTTCAAGGACTTATCCGCACGCTAATCCATGGCATTGTTCAGAAGTAGGCTTCTAGTGTGTTCCTTTGTTGTTTGGTTCTCCTTTTGTTTATGGAGAACTGCTGAACACTAACAGGAACTTCCAACTACCTTTTGAAAAATCCCTATTAAAAGAGATGGTAAAACAATTCAGCAGGTAAAGGCTTTTGCAACCAAATCTGATGACCTGAATTCCAAATCTCTAGGATCCACATGATTAGGAAGAGAGATCCAATGCCAGAAAGCTGTCCTCTGACTCCCACACACATGCTGTAACACACACACACACACACACACACACACACACACATACACACACACAAATAAATAAATAAATAAATAAATAAATGTAATAATAATTCCTTTAGAAAGTTCAAGTGATGGAAGGAAAAAGAAAAACACCTGAGAAATTAGGAAATGTTTGAGAAGATGCCAGAGGCTTTTCCCTGTCTGCTTATTAAACCTCAGACCTAGTTAGCAGCAAGGTCCTCCCTGTTAGGTGAAAGAAAAATGAACTGCAAGGTGCCTTCTGGCTCTAAGTTTGTATGATTTAAAGTGAACTGGGGCTTCCTTAAGAGCGAGGCTTTTTAATGATGTGAGAAGTGGCTCTGAACCCTTAAGCTCTTCTTCAGAAATTCATTTCAAGGGACTGATTCGTGCTTTCAGTATTCATCAAAGCATGGACCGGGTCTGATCCAGTGAGAGCAAGTTTCTATTCAGGAACATACCCTTCTGACGCGCGCTGCCTGTGAAGCAAGTATCCTTAAACGAGGTTCACCACATTGGTGTAGGTCGATAGGAAATGTTTAAAGCAGATCAAATGTTCCTTAACCTCTTCATTCCAGCCTAGAGTAGGGAATCCAGTGGAATATTCTGTGGATCTTAGTCACCATTTTCATTAACATTCATAATTGTCTTTACATTAAATGTTTTTTGAAAATATTTTTTTCATACAATGTCGTCTGATCATGATTTTCTCTCCCCAAATTTCTTGTGGTTGTTCCCCAACTTCCCACCCACTCAACTCCACACGTTTCTTCTTTCTCTTTTTTAGAAAACATGCAGGCAAATATTTTTTTAAAGAATAAAAAAGAACAGGAGACCATTTCCATCCTACTGCGTTGCCTTGCCTTGACTATCGTTGATATAAGGGTTTGTGCCTAGCCTCACTGCATCTAGCTACACCATGTTTGGTTGGTATCCCTTTGTGGGGGGAGGGGTTGAGGTGCACTTTTCTGAAGGGACACTGAGGAGCAGTGGATCTGGGGTAAAGTGGAGGTAGGGGAAACTGGGAAGAGGGGAGGGAGAGGAGTTATAGTCTGGATGTATTGTATGAGAGAAAAATAAATGAAAAACTATATGAGAAATACATACATACAAACAAACAAAACACATAAAATACATTTAAAAACACCATTATATATAATAAACACACACACACACACACACACACACACACACATATATATATATATATATATATATATATATATATATATATATCACCTGTAAAAGTAAACAATGTCCAAATAATGTGTGATATGAGACAACTGTTGGGCATGCAAACCACCTTAAGAGAGGTTTTATACCCAGTGAGACTCTATTGGAGGAGACTTATTTTTACTTTGTAAGCAGTTGTCAACTGGAGATAGCTTCTTGGTTAGGAGTGGGACCCTGTGTCCACTTCCCCATCGGCACTGGGACTCCATCTGGCTTTGAACCTGCATAGGTGTTGTTCATGTTGCCACGGTCTCTGTAAGTTCATATGTGCATTAGTCATGTTGTGACTGGAAGATAGTTTCCTTGCTGTCCTCCATTCTCTCTGGGTCTTACACTCTTTCTACCTCCTCTTTCACAAGGTTCCTGAGCCCTGAGGGGAGGGATTTGATGGAGACACCCATTTAGGACTGAGTGTTCCAAAGTCTCTCATTGCGCGCTGTCCGATTATGGGTCTCTGTATTAGTTCCCATCTACTGTAGGAAGAAGCCTCTTTGATGATGGCTGAAAATGTCCTCAGTCTAAATTCTTAATCAGGGTTCATCCTAAATTCCTTGTTAAGTCAGACCTCTAAGCTACATTTGACAATCCAACGCATGTAAAAATTACAGCTCAGGTTTGGACAGCCTTCTTCAAACAGCCCAGTTATGAAAAGAGACAAGTAATAGATAACGGGCTGAGAAATTACTTAAGATATATATGTATATTTACATACGTGTACATATGGCCATTAAATATAACATATATTCATTTATATTCATAATTAACAGATAGGGTGATGATTATATCCCTGTATTATACTTGGGGAAACTGAGGCATAGCATGCTTCTCAAGGTTACCCATCTCAATCATAAGATACAGAGACAGTACAGCTTCAAGGTCAAATGTTGCCGGACAAAAGGTCTAAGTGAGACAGATTTACCCTGGAAACACTTCTACACATTATGATTTAGATACAGTACAATGGGTTGAGCCTGGAGACAGAGGTCTGCTGGGACAAGCACAGGCTGGCTCATAAGAGCCAACTGTAACATCTGGGGAAATTTCATCAGACAGTTAACTTTACAATTTCATGCTGGTCAGTTTGTAATTGTCCATGACACACTATTGATGCATAGTCAGCAATTGCTGCTAACCAGACTCTGCCCTCAACCCCTAAACCCACTGAGCCAGGGGATAAGTGTGTAGCTGCTCATCACTAAGGGAATTGCGTTTTAGAATCTTTCTGTTGATTCTAATATCTGCATATGGTCATTCCTAGCAACTGGTTCACACTCATTAGAGAGAGAAGAGAAGGGAGATAAGGAGTGCTGTTCACATTCTGATCTACAGTTTGCTTGACAAGAGAATCCCAAGGGAAGGACCGGAGGATGTATCTCACTGCATAGAGCTCTTGCTTAGCATGCGTGAAACCTACTTTTATTCTTAATTCATGTGCTTAATCTTTATCTCAGCTTGAATTTACATTAATATTTCATCTGTTCATATTCAATGATTGATTTCTTTAAGATTTATTTTACTTTTAATTAAGCGTGTATAGGGGAGGGGTGATATACGCATGTGAGTACACTTTCCCACAGAATCCAGAAGGAATATGGAAGTAGAGCCAGACTTAAGGCCTGTGATGTAGGTATTAGGAACCCAAATAGGGATTTCTGCAAGAGAAATTCATGGTTTTATTTTCAGTCACAAGTATTTTATTATAATAACAAAAGTGGGTAAATACAATTAGGTGCATCTTTTTACATATTTATTCTTTGGCTGTCTTTGAGCATTGCCTCAGTTTTTTTTATTGGATATTTTGTTTATTTTCATTTCAAATGTTATCACTTTTCCCCATTTCCCCTCCAGAATCCCCCTTCTCCAATCCCCCTCCCCCTGTTCCTATGAGGGCTCTCCCACCCACCTACCTATTCCCACCTCACAACCCTGGCATTCCCCTACACTGGGAAATTGAGCCTTCACAGAACCAAGGGCCTCTCTTCCCAATGATGCCAGACAATGCTGTCCTCTGCTACATATGTGGCTAGAGCCTTGAGTCCCTCTGTGTGTACTCTTTGGTTGGTGGTTTAGTACCTGAAATCTCTTGGGGGGGGGGGGGGTCTGGTTGGTTGATATTGTTCTTCCTATGGGGTTGCAAACCCCTTGAACTCCTTTAGTCCTTTAACTCCTCCACTGGGGACCCCATGCTAAGTTCAATGGTTGCTGAAAGCATCCACCTCTGTATTTGTTAGGCTCTGGCAGAGCCTCTCAGGAGACAGCTATAACAGGCTTCCATCAGCAAGCACTTCTTGGCATCAGCAGTAGTGTCTTGATTTAGAGTCTGTATATGGGATGGATTCCCCAGGTGGGACAGTCTCTGGATGGCCTTTCTTTCAGCCTCTGCTCCATACTTTGTCCCCGTATTTTCTTTAGACAGGAGCTCTTCTGGGTTAAGAATTTCAAGATGAGTGAACGGCCCCATCTCCCATCTGGGGGCCTTGCCTCGTCTCTGGATATGGTCTTTACAGGTTCTCCCTCCCCTTTGTTTGGGCATTTCAGCTAGTCTCATCTCCTCATGTTTTTTTTAAACCATTTTTCTAGTGTCCTCAACTTTTACATTGTCATTTTGGGGACTAGAGAAAGGACTCAGTAGTTAAGACTTGGTACTTGTTGCTCTTACAGGAAACCTATGTTCTGTTCCCAGCATCCACCCAACCCACTTGGTGGTCCACAAGCATCTGTAACTTCAGTGCCAGAGGACTGGATTCCCTCTTTTGACATCCGTTGTAACCAAATATGCATGTAGTATATTCAGGCAGAACACTCACATATGTAGACTAAAATAAATAAAATAAACATCTAAAAATACTTTTAATCTCCCATCCTTCCTTTTTAAGGATTTATTTGTATTATTTTAAAGTATTTGTAAAGTGTGTGTGTGTGTGTGTGTGTGTGTGTGTGTGTGTATGCACGTGCATGTGTATTTGCATGTGAATGCAAGAGGCATTGCATCCCCTGAATCTGGAGTTACTTATGATTATGAACACCTGACATGGGTGCTGGAACTCAAACTCAGGTCCTCTGGAAGAGCAGCAAGTGCTCTTAGCCAGAGAGACATATATATGGTCCTGAGATTTTCTTCTCTTTTATACAGGTTTGTAAAGAAGCTTATTCTGAGTACAGAAAGAAACCAATCCATCATAAACATGACAGACAAGAGAATTACTTTGTGGAATGTATTGCGACCTATTTCATGAGCATCATGTTAATTTAGTAGTGTTCATGTGTATATATGTAGGAGGTTTATGTGTTCACAATGTGTGCATTTACATATGTGGAGACTAGAAAACAACCTTGGGTGCTGTTCCGCATTTTAAATTTTGAGACAGGATCTCTTAATGCCCTGGAACTTGCCAAGAAGTCTTGGCTAGACAGCCACTGAGCCACGGGGATCATCCTGTATTTTCCCACTGAGCACTGGGATTACAAAGCAGGCCCTCATGCTTGCAATGAAGCCATCCACTCAGCCCACAAGTTTAATGTTTAAAATAATAGTCGCTTGTTATTTTTTATCATTTCAGTGAGTTGGAAGCTCACAGTGTATTGAAGGATGACTTATCTCTGCTCCTTTATGTCAAAGGCCTTAGCTGGAAGACTTAAAGGTAACACACAGAGTCATCTACGCCCTTGTCCGCTCACAGGTTCCACACTGGATTCTACCTGTCCGATGATGCCAGAGGTAGACTTACTAGCCAGAGCCCCTACAGATGGCTCCAACACTGGTGTGGGATTCCACACCACTATTGTGTTTATATTCTAAACATGTGCCATGAAACAGAGAGAAGAACAGAAAATAAGGAAAATGACAAACAGATACAGAGATGGCAGGGAGAAAGATGATGGGAAATCCTCGTATTCAGATCACACACTGTAATGAAATTGTATCTTTGTTGCCACATTATATTGGTCAAAACACTTTCCAATTATATATACAGTGTGTGTGTGTTTATTTATTTATATATTCGCTTTACATCCTGGTTGCTTCCCCCTCCCTACTCTACCAAGTCCCACCCCCACAAATCTTCCCAACCCATTACCTCCTCCACTTTTCCTCAGAAGAGGGGAACCCCCAACCCCTTGGGTACCTGCCTGCCCTGGGACATCAATTTGCAGTAGGACTAAGCATAGCCTCTGCCACTGAGAACCAAGCAGGCAGGGAAAGTTGATCCAATGGCAGGCAACTAAGTGTGTTAGGGGACCCACATGAAAACCAAGCTGCACATCTGTCACAAATGTGTAAGGGGCTTAGGTCCAGCCTGTGCATGCTCTTTAGTTGGTGGTTCAGTCCCTGTGAACCCCCATGGGCATAGGTTAGTTGACTCTGTGAGTCTTCTTGTAGAGTCCTTGACCGCTCTGCTCTGGCTTGCCCAATGCTATCCTCCACTCTACCACAAGTCTCCTTGAGCTCTACCTGATATTTGGCTGTAGATCTCTACATCTGTTTCCATACTCTGTTGGATGAAGCCTCTTGATGACAGTTATGCTAGATTCTTATATTCAAGCATAGAAGAGTAGCATAAACAATATCATGGATTGGCTCTTTGTCATGGGATGGCTCTCAGGTTGGGCCAGCCATTGGTTAGCCTGTTCCTCAGTCTCTGCTTCATCTTTGTCCTTTTGCATCTTGTAAGCAGGGCAAATTTGGGGTCAAAGTTGCTTTTTTTAGACCAAATACTGTATTTTACATATAATTAAATTGTCTGATATGTACATTTCTTTATTTTCATTTTCTTTGGGGGGGAGCCAACAGTTTTATGAATGGGTTAATGTGCCCCTCCCTCCACTAGAATTTCAGTCTGGCTACAGGTGGTGGCCACTTCAGTCTCCATATCCCCAGCTGTTAAGCGCCTCAGCTAGGATCACTCCATAGACTCCCAGGAGTGTCCCCTGTCCCAGGTCACCAGTTAGTCCCAGAGATGGTTTTAATATCCAGAGAACACTGTTAATTTTCTCTAAGAGTCATTGGAATGGATATACATTCTTGAAGCTGCATTTAGGAAAATAGACTTTGTCAGAGTGGCAGATTTATATGGAACAAATCCTCAAATGTCCCTTAAATAACTTTGTGCCTTTTAAGTTCAGTAGTAGATAGATGACATTTGGTAAGCAAGTCAATGTTAGAGGTAGTCATGTAATTGATATCTATTACATAGATAATAGATAGATATTGGATAGATTATACAGAGGATAGAGGATAGAAAGAAAGAAAGAAAGAAAGAAAGAAAGAAAGAAAGAAAGAAAGAAAGAAAATACATAGATACATAGATGGATAGATGATAGCTTGATAAATCAATTGACAGGCAGAGATAATAGACAACACATGCTTGCATCAGAATGAGTCTGTAGAATACACTTTTCTAAGTTCCACTTGCTTCATTGAAAGTTGCTATTCCCAGATGTTGACAAATACTCTCATAGTCTAAAAATATTTCTAAGCTCCTTTCTGAACCTGGGCACTGAGCCAGAGTCTGGAGAGATAATGACAACATTATAGAACCACTTCCCCTAATGAGCTACAGTTTTTCAAGCAACATAAACTTGAAGGAAACAGGAAATTACAAGGGATGAGTTTTGTATGATAACCATGGCGAGAAAAAAAAGTGCTGTGGGGGCATTTGGAACAGACACAACAGACTTGAGAACTGGGAAAAGCCTCACCAAGCATTGACACCTGAGACAGTAAGCAGCCCAGGAAATGAATACTCCTATTAGGGGAAAAGGATTGGATACGTGAGTTCAAAATAGTACTCAAAGCAATTTCACAGTTCCAGAAGCAAAAGAGTATGACGCTCATGGAAGTGTAACTAGTTTACTATGACTAGAATCCTCATCTTGGTAATCAGACCTGGATATGTTTCATGAAATATATATCAAGAAAGATGTCAGTCATTTTGAAATCAGCTGAGGCCATTAATCAGGCCTTGTGATCCCAAGGTGCTTTGCTTCAGGCTCCACATGTCCTATGAAAAGAAGTTAGACTTTAACCTAAAGTCAGAGACTCTTCCAGGATGGCACACTCTCCAGGGAAGTGATTTCTGTCATATTTTGTCCATCCAATACCCACAGCGTCGTAGTCCTATCACAGAAGACTGCAATAACTCTTTGTTATATAAACTTTTTTTTTTAAATGTCACCTTAATGCTATGGCCTTCTACATGAATTTTCCTCTACTGAACATCAAGTTTTGTGGAAATGCCATTGGATGGTCTTGTTAGTCAGTCTCTGGAATGGATGACAACTCCTGGCTCAGGCGTAGTTTTGTAAATCTCTGAAAGTTTTACCATACACTTCAAGGGAGAACTGCATCTGGAAATGTGTGGCTTATAGCAGCTTCAATCAGGATTTGACAGAAGTTTCAGCACCAACCGGTGAGTCAGGGATGCTCAAGATATGAGGCATCTCACAGAAGAACTAGTGTTCTGCCTTGATACATATGCACATACAGGTCGCAGCAGAAAGCTATAGACTTGAAATTGAGCCTAGGGCATCAGCCTCAGCCTAAAATACCTGTCAGCAGTTTGGTTCATCTGGATTCTTTAGTAATAAATACTGCCCAGGCAATACTACTTCAGCCTCTTTTTCTGCATCATGGATAACTACACAGAGAAGTGGAATTTGATTTGATGGCAAAGATGGCTAATTTATAGTTTGTCTGAGCATGTCATAACACTGACTTAATAAAGTCAGAGGCAAGGAGATCCATTGTATTTGTCATCATGGTGGTGCTTCATATAGTTATAACATACTTTGGAACATCTGATATCTTGGAGTTGAGATTTGGAGTCATTTTCTCCTTAATCAAATGGAGGAAGACAAACAGAATTGGAGTGTCTATCTCTTTCCTCATCAAAAGGATAAATGTGTATCATTTGTCCTCCTGAGAAAAGACTTTCTCGAGCTGTCCTGGTCTCCCTGCCAAAGGCATCTTGTTAGATGTTAATGACCTGAGTCCATCCATAAGAATTGGAAAAAAGTGGAAAACACTGAGCAAGAAAGAGACAAGTAATTCTGTGGAAGCTATGATCCTGCTTAACTGGGAAATTCCTTGTATATAAATGAAGACCACCTGCCCCAAAGTACACTGAGTCTTTACCAGTGTGTGCCTGGTTCTGGAAAGGATTTTTTCTGACTGGCACTGGTGTGTTCAAGCTAGAAATTTATGTCTTTTAAATTGGTCAAGGCTACTTTCTTTTTTGGGGGGGGTCTTTTTTTTTATTTATTTATTATGTATTTTCCTCAATTACACTTCTAATGCTATCCCAAAAGTTCCCCATACCCTCCCCCCCCACTTCCCTACCCATCCATTCCCATTTTTTTGGCCCTGGTGTTCCCCTGGGCTGGGGCATATAAAGTTTGTGTGTCCAATGGGCCTCTCTTTCCAGTGATGGCCGACTAGGCCATCTTTTGATACATATGTAGCTAGAATCAAGAGCTCCAGGGTACTGGTTAGTTCATAATGTTGTTCCACCTATAGGGCTGCAGATCCCTTTAGCTCCCAAGGCTACTTTCAATGACAGGTATGTATTTATTCTTCACTAGGCGTTGCTTATTCATTTGAAGATATGGTACAAATACAGAGATTCACAGCCCTTAATGTCAGCCACAGACTTCTACAAATCTGATCAGCTTCCATCTTAGCCTTGACCTTAGGGTCATTAGCTAAATATATTAGCTAATCATTCCTGTTCTGGAATCCACAAATTAGACTACCAAATTTTTTGTTTATTTGGTTACCATCTCAGCTGCCCAACCTAATAACATCTAATAATTTCATATTTATGTTTCTGTGGTCATCATTAAATATGGATGTTGTAATTATGTCTGAAGAGTTTTCTCCTCTTAAGGTTTTGAGGCAATTAAGTTTTAATAGTCTGCTTTTAAATATTATTTTCAAATGTAAAAAAAAACTTAAGATATTTCTTTGAGTCTAAGCAATAAAAGGAAAGCAAATATAAATTTAACCATTACAGTTTATTTCATTATATTTATGAGAGCTGGTATGGCATGCAAATGCACTAAGTTTACACTTACACTGAACTATTTCATATTATTTAAATATCTGCAAACCTATGTGTAAAGGCATTTAAATTCTTTCTAACATTATCAAAATTAAGAACACTTAATGACCTAGTATCTTTGAATCTGATTCCATAGTCATTAGCCCATAGCAGTTTGTCACGAGCATCCATGCCTCCTACATGTCTGCTTTCCACTCCCACTCTGCCTTAGTAGCACATCTAGACATCTGGGCTCAGTCTTTCCACCAATCCTCTTCCCCATAACCACTTCTATACCTTAGAATAATAACCTTCAGTGTGTATATGTATTAGTGGCTTTTGTCATTGATGTGGAACGAGACCAACAAGACAACAACCTGGCACCATAGCACAGACTGGTCTATTCAGGCTGACAGT
Organism: Mus musculus; assembly: GCF_000001635.26. NCBI lineage: Eukaryota > Metazoa > Chordata > Mammalia > Rodentia > Muridae > Mus > Mus musculus. Next base: position 102,751,784 of record NC_000080.6, read on the forward strand.
TGGCTGGCATGGTCTGTCACTGCACAGAAGTCCTGATGGCAGGACCGTGGGTCGACCACTCACACTGCATCTGCAGCAGAGAAGCAGAGTGCTGGCTGCTGGTGCCCTAACAGCTCACCTCCCATCCACTCTTCTACTTCTACAGTCTGGGACCTCAACCCACAGAATGGGTCCATTCATACATAAGGTGAGTCTTCAGCTAAGCCTTTCCGAAACATTCCGTGGTGATTTTAAATTCCGTCAAGTTGACAGTGAAGATGATTCTCACAATGAGATTATTCTCCTCTCAATTTTCTTTTTTTTATTATTTTTTAATTTTTTTAATTAATCATTTTATGTATTTTCATTCCAAACATTGCTCCCCAGTCTCTCCTCCCAGAATTCTTCACCCCCTCATCCCTCTCCTTTGGCTCTGAGAGGGTGCTCCCCCCACCCACACACTACCACCCACCATGCACCCACTGGGGCATCAAGCCTCTACAGAATTAGATGCATCTTCTCCCACTGAGGCCAATTTTCAATGCAAGAGAAAGGATTCCTTTCACCAGGCACAACATTGTCCGGCTGATCTCTAAGTGCAATCAAGTGATGTCCACGGAAAGGAGTGAGCTGTGCAAGTGGACACACGCTTAACATAGTGAGATAACTATATAGAGCCAGCATCCTGTGGAAGTCTAAACAACACCACAGCTCACTCTGGGATTTAAAGATATAATTACTTAAGCAGCCTACTAACTAAATTTAAACATATCATTGTTTAAGTCTCTATTGTAAGCAAAATTTTTTTTGCAAACTCCTAAATACATTCAGAAAAAAAATTGTTAGACTCAGCTGCAACTAGAAAAACAATCAAAAGATATTCAATAGCATTTCTCAAGTGATAAGAAAATATTCAACTACAATTCAGTCTAATATAGACCGCTAACCAATTAAATTAAAATTTCATGCCATCCTCAGAGTATTAAAACCTATTTTTATTTTTAAAAAAAACTTTTAAAAAAGCATTCATTTGCTTTTTCTTAAGTATTTCCAGCTGGATATATTATGTGAATTGAGTTTCATACTCAATGGAATAATAACAGGTGGTCCCATAGGCTGAATGAAGATTTGATTATAAGTCCAGGGAAAACTGCAATAACAATATTTTAATTCTAAATACTATAGTTCTAATATCTTTAAATATAACACCTTTTAGTTACAGTATCATCATCCCTAACAGAAACAATGTTGCCATTGCATTATTTACCGAGCATGGGCTACACAGTACTGTGTCAAATTCTTAGCTTTGTCCCACTTTCCCAGACCTCATCCTACTCCTGTAAGCAGAGGAATTAGAGGGTTCATACTCACTCCTAAGAAATTCCAGGCAGGCTTCCTTAAGTGCTCCCAAGTGGGTTGTTATGCCATGAAGTAAAGATCCTAAGATAATCCAAAAAGGATGCATTTGCAGCTGATGTGGGGCATCTCTGATGAAGTGATTGGTCACTGGAATGTAAGTCTCTAAATCAGACTTGAAAAGCATTTGACTAAATGGTATCACCTAGTTGTTTCAATCTAAAAACAAAGAAACTAACAAACAAAACCATGTAGTGGGACACCCAGAAAAGCCACTGATTTCATTTACCCTACCTTCTACATTCCTATATATAGTTATCTTTTTCTGCCAACTATGTCCCCTAAACACTATCTAAGGAGATATGTATAAAGCTTAGTGAAGGATAGGGAATATATGAGCCCTACTTTGAATATAGCAAGCAGACAATCTTTAATTCTGGGATCGATATGGGATTTTAAAAATAGGTACAAGGTTCACTCCAACACGGGAGCTGTTTCTAACTCTGGTGGGAAGCGCCAGAGAAGCAGCCAGTGTCTGTGAGCTGTCACTCAGGCTGGGCTGGGATTTTTGTTGATGAATTTGTTTTTGAGTCTTCTGCCATCGTGCAAGTAAACCCCTCATTCACAGCCTTGTAAGTAACCCCAGTAAACTCACTGGGTTTTCCAAAAAGAAACTAAACACACAATATAGAGAACTCTATGAAGCACAAGCTCCTGAAAGTTAGCAAAAGTCATGGGCAAGCTCTCTAAACGGAATTTATCAGAGATCTTACGTAGAAATATATGCAGAAATATTTAGATATCATGAGTATGGAGACTTTATTATATACCTAAATTCCTTATGCAAACAAACAATGGGGTATATACAGGTCCGAATATAGAATTTGAAATTGCTTGTACTAAATGAGGTAAATTAGTTAACTATGAAGAAATGTCATTGAGTCTTTTTATCTTAAAGAAACTGGTAAGGTCAGTGGCTGGAGAGACAGCTAAGTAGTTGAGAGCACATGTTGCTCTTGCAGAGGACCCAGGTTTGATTCTCAGCATCCATATGGTAGTTCACAAAGGACCTGGCTGGGTTCAGTTTCAAGCTCCTACATGGTGGTTCACAGGTATTCATAACTCCAGTTCCAGGAGTTATGGTATCCATGGGCACCAAACATGCACATGTTACATATACATGCAGGCAACATAGTCACATATGAAATAGAATGAACAAAATCTAACAGAGTGTTTTTTAAAAGATACTGGGGAAGTCATTTTTCCCATTTGCCAGACTGCAAGTGGACACATCTAGATCACTATTAGCAAACAATGTTATTTCACACCCTACCTTGACTGAAAAGACTTCACTTTCTCCTCTAGCAATATCTGTCAGCTGTCGGTTTATTTATGCAGGATCTATATACCTGAAGAGTTCCCTCTTGCTCAAGTAGTACCTACCACCTAAAGATAGAACTTGCCACATTTAATGCATGATTCTACTTTTTTGGAAATGTTTTCATAATTAACTATATGAGTTATCACAGAAAATAATATTAAAAGATTGGCAAGTGTGCCAGAATTTAAAATACTCTTCCCAACCTAACCTATGATTTAAATTTTAGCTTCTCCTAGAGTGAAGAGATACCACCGTATGGAAAGAATAACTTGAGAGTCATGTGCAGTTAATTAGGACATAGCCTCTGTTAATTAAATAAGTCTGGTATGCTTTGCTGAGCCCAAACAGCTACAAGGCTAACAAGCAATTCAACACATCATTAAAACTTAGCAACTCATAGAGTCTGACATGGCCTTTAAAAGCGAGGAGGCGCCATTCAGTGGTGGTGCATGCCTTTAATTCCAGTACTCAGGAGGCAGAGACAGGAGGTTCTCTGAGTCTGAGGCCAGCCTGATCTACAGAGCCCAGGACAGCCAGGGCTACACAGAGAAACCCTGTGTCAAAAAAAAAAAAAAATGAGGAGGCAAGGTCACTACAGATTCATAACCTATATTTCAAAGTGTGAAATATTTCTCTTAGCCATTAGAACTAACAGATAGACTAACAGACTAATGAACATTGGTTCATTCTTTTCTATTTTATTATAAAATGATCACTTTATATATTTAAAGTTATATACTTCTCCCTTCTGTCTCCTCCTTCTAAACCATCCCACATACCTCCTCCTGCTCTATTTCAAAATCATGGCTTCTCTTTTTGTTTGTTATTGGTAATGCATATATGCATGTATAAGTGCTCTCTCTCTCTCTCCACACACACACACACACACACACACAGAGAGAGAGAGAGAGAGAGAGAGAGAGAGAGAGAGAGAGAGAGAGAGAGAGGTATTTCTAAATGCTATGGGATTGTGTTTCTTAGTAAGGTCAGAAGCTACACCCACAAAGTTTCACCAAAGTGATTATCTAGGCATGAGCTGAACAAGGACAATAATGGATGTACTACTGGATACAAAGGGCAAGTGCAGGAAGCCTCCATCACACACAAAGAACTATAGGCAACTAAGACATGCTGAGAGGAGAAACAATCTTCCCAAGGAAAGAGTATACCATTTGATTATCTGGCACCAAATGATCAGCCCTGAAAAACATACATAGAAATAACATTATTGGGCGGCGCCATTTTTGGCTACAGACAACCTGCCACCTTCCTGGTCAGAGCAGAGGTGTCCGCACAGCCCCGGAGGCTTCTGCCTCACGTTCCGCGGGGGCCACCTTGATTCTGGGACTCTGCAGCGGGCAGTCTGCAGGCCAAAGCAACACAGCTTCTGGGAAAGATCCTGTTTTGGGCCTTCATCTTCGGCCAGGAGGAGGTCCAAACACCAGATAACTGTGCACCTCCCTGAAAGAGGAGAGCTTGCCTGCAGAGACTGCTCTGACCACTGAAACTCAGGGAAGAGAGCTAGTCTCCCTGGTCTGCTGATATAGTGTAACAAAATCACCAGAGGAACAATCTCTAAACAGAGACAACGATAACAACTAACTCCAGAGATTACCAGATGGCGAAAGGTAAACGTAAGAATCTTACTAACAGAAACCAGGACTACTCACCATCATCAGAACCCAGCACTCCCACTTCGCCCAGTCCAGGGCACCCCAACACACCTGAAAAGCTAGACCTGGATTTAAAAGCATATCTCATGATGATGGTAGAGGACATCAAGAAGGACTTAAATAACTCACTTAAAGAAATACAGGAGAACACTGCTAAACATGTAGAAGACATTAAAGAGGAAACACAAAAATCCCTTAAAGAATTACAGGAAAACATAACCAAACAGGTAGAAGACATTAAAGAGGAAACACAAAAATCCCTTAAAGAATTGCAGGAAAACACAACCAAACAGGTGATGGAATTGAATAAAACCATCCAAGACCTAAAAAGGGAAGTAGACACAATAAAGAAAACCCAAAGTGAGGCAACAGTGGAGATAGAAACACTAGGAAAGAAATCTGGAACCATAGATGCGAGCATCAGCAACAGAATACAAGAAATGGAAGAGAGAATCTCAGGTGCAGAAGATTCCATAGAAAACATCGGCACAACAATCAAAGAAAATGGAAAATGCAAAAAGATCCTAACTCAAAACATCCAGGAAATCCAGGACACAATGAGAAGACCGAACCTACGGATAATAGGAGTGGATGAGAATGAAGATTTTCAACTCAAAGGACCAGCAAACATCTTCAACAAGATTATTGAAGAAAACTTCCCAAATCTAAAGAAAGAGATACCCATGAACATACAAGAAGCCTACAGAACTCCAAATAGACTGGACCAGAAAAGAAATTCCTCCCGACACATAATAATCAGAACAACAAATGCACTAAATAAAGATAGAATACTAAAAGCAGTAAGGGAAAAAGGTCAAGTAACATATAAAGGCAAGCCTATCAGAATTACACCAGATTTTTCACCAGAGACTATGAAAGCCAGAAGAGCCTGGACAGATGTTATACAGACACTAAGAGAACACAAACTCCAGCCCAGGCTACTATACCCAGCCAAACTCTCAATTACCATAGATGGAGAAACCAAAGTATTCCACGAAAAAACTAAATTCACCCATTATCTCTCCACGAATCCAGCCCTTCAAAGGATAATAACAGAAAAAAACCAAAACAAGGACAGGAACCACGCCCTAGAAAAAACAAGAAGATAATCCCTCAACAAAACTAAAAGAAGACAGCCACAAGAACAGAATGCCAACTATATCAACAAAAACAACAGGAAGCAACAATTACTTTTCCTTAATATCTCTTAATATCAATGGTCTCAACTCCCCAATAAAAAGACATAGACTAACAGACTGACTACACAAACAGGACCCAACATTCTGCTGCTTACAGGAAACCCATCTCAGGGAAAAAGACAGACACTACCTCAGAGTGAAAGGCTGGAAAACAATTTTCCAAGCAAATGGTCTGAAGAAACAAGCTGGAGTAGCCATTTTAATATCGGATAAAATCGACTTCCAACCCAAAGTTATTAAAAAAGACAAGGAGGGACACTTCATACTCATCAAAGGTAAAATCCTCCAAGAGGAACTCTCAATTCTGAATATCTACGCTCCAAATGCAAGGGCAGCCACATTCATTAAAGACACTTTAGTAAAGCTCAAAGCACACGTTGCACCTCACACAATAATAGTGGGAGACTTCAACACACCACTTTCATCAATGGACAGATCGTGGAAACAGAAACTAAACAGGGACACAGTGAAACTAGCAGAAGTTATGAAACAAATGGACCTGACAGATATCTACAGAACATTTTATCCTAAAACAAAAGGATATACCTTCTTCTCAGCACCTCACGGGACCTTCTCCAAAATTGACCGTATAATTGGTCACAAAACAGGCCTCAACAGATACAAAAATATTGAAATTGTCCCATGTATCCTATCAGACCACGATGGCTTAAGTCTGATCTTCAATAACAACATAAATAATGGAAAGCCAACATTCACGTGGAAACTGAACAACACTCTTCTCAATGATACCTTGGTCAAGGAAGGAAGAAAGAAAGAAATTAAAGACTTTTTAGAGTTTAATGAAAATGAAGCCACAATGTACCCAAACCTATGAGACACAATGAAAGCATTTCTAAGAGGGAAACTCATAGCTCTGAGTGCCTTCAAGAAGAAACGGGAGAGAGCACATACTAGCAGCTTGACAACACATCTAAAAGCTCTAGAAAAAAAGGAAGCAAATTCACCCAAGAGGAGTAGACGGCAGGAAATAATCAAACTCAGGGGTGAAATCAACCAAGTGGAAACAAGAAGAACTATTCAAAGAATTAACCAAATGAGGAGTTGGTTCTTTGAAAAAATCAACAAGATAGATAAACCCTCAGCTAGACTCACTAAAGGGCACAGGGACAAAATCCTAATTAACAAAATCAGAAATGAAAAGGGAGACATAACAACAGATCCTGAAGAAATCCGAAACACCATCAGATCCTTCTACAAAAGGCTATACTCAACAAAACTGGAAAACCTGGACGAAATGGACAAATTTCTGGACAGATACCAGGTACCAAAGTTGACTCAGGATCAAGTTGACCATCTAAACAGTCCCATATCACCTAAAGAAATAGAAGCAGTTATCAATAGTCTCCCAGCCAAAAAAAGCCCAGGACCAGACGGGTTTAGTGCAGAGTTCTATCAGACCTTCAAAGAAGATCTAATTCCAGTTCTGCACAAACTATTTCACAAAATAGAAGTAGAAGGTACTCTACCCAACTCATTTTATGAAGCCACTATTACTCTGGTACCTAAACCACAGAAAGACCCAACAAAGATAGAGAACTTCAGACCAATTTCTCTTATGAATATCGATGCAAAAATCCTCAATAAAATTCTCGCTAACCGAATCCAAGAACACACTAAAGCAATCATCCATCCTGACCAAGTAGTTTTTATTCCAGGGATGCAGGGATGGTTTAATATACGAAAATCCATCAATGTAATCCATTATATAAACAAACTCAAAGACAAAAACCACATGATCATCTCGTTAGATGCAGAAAAAGCATTTGACAAGATCCAACACCCATTCATGATAAAAATGTTGGAAAGATCAGGAATTCAAGGCCCATACCTAAACATGATAAGAGCAATCTACAGCAAACCAGTAGCCAACATCAAAGTAAATGGAGAGAAGCTGGAAGCAATGCGACTAAAATCAGGGACTAGACAAGGCTGCCCACTTTCTCCCTACCTTTTCAACATACTACTTGAAGTATTAGCCAGAGCAATTCGACAACAAAAGGTGATCAAGGGGATACAAATTGGAAAAGAGGAAGTCAAATTATCACTTTTTGCAGATGATATGATAGTATATATAAGTGACCCTAAAAATTCCAACAGAGAACTCCTAAACCTGATAAACAGCTTCGGTGAAGTAGCTGGATATAAAATAAACTCAAACAAGTCAATGGCCTTTCTCTATACAAAGAATAAACAGGCTGAGAAAAAAATTAGGGAAACAACACCCTTCTCAATAGTCACAAATAATATAAAATATCTTGGCGTGACTCTAACTAAGGAAGTGAAAGATCTATATGATAAAAACTTCAAATCTCTGAAGAAAGAAATTAAAGAAGATCTCAGAAGATGGAAAAATCTCCCATGCTCATGGATTGGCAGGATCAACATTGTAAAAATGGCTATCTTGCCAAAAGCAATCTACAGATTCAATGCAATCCCCATCAAAATTCCAACTCAATTCTTCAACGAATTAGAAGGAGCAATTTGCAAATTCATCTGGAATAACAAAAAACCTAGGATAGCAAAAAGTCTTCTCAAGGATAAAAGAACCTCTGGTGGAATCACCATGCCTGACCTAAAGCTTTACTACAGAGCAATTGTGATAAAAACTGCATGGTACTGGTATAGAGACAGACCAGTAGACCAATGGAATAGAATTGAAGACCCAGAAATGAACCCACACACCTATGGACACTTGATCTTCGACAAGGGAGCTAAAACCATCCAGTGGAAGAAAGACAGCATTTTCAACAATTGGTGCTGGCACAACTGGTTGTTATCGTGTAGAAGAATGCGCATCGATCCATACTTATCTCCTTGTGCTAAGGTCAAATCTAAGTGGACCAAGGAACTTCACATAAAACCAGAGACACTGAAACTTATAGAGGAGAAAGTGGGGAAAAGCCTTGAAGATATGGGCACAGGGGAAAAATTCCTGAACAGAACAGCAATGGCTTGTACTGTAAGATCGAGAATTGACAAATGGGACCTAATGAAACTCCAAAGTTTCTGCAAGGCAAAAGACACCGTCAATAAGACAAAAAGACCACCAACAGATTGGGAAAGGATCTTTACCTATCCTAAATCAGATAGGGGACTAATATCCAACATATATAAAGAACTCAAGAAGGTGGACTTCAGAAAATCAAATAACCCCATTAAAAAATGGGGCTCAGAACTGAACAAAGAATTCTCACCTGAGGAATACCGAATGGCAGAGAAGCACCTGAAAAAATGTTCAACATCCTTAATCATCAGGGAAATGCAAATCAAAACAACCCTGAGATTCCACCTCACACCAGTCAGAATGGCTAAGATCAAAAATTCAGGTGACAGCAGATGCTGGCGTGGATGTGGAGAAAGAGGAACACTCCTCCATTGTTGGTGGGATTGCAGGCTTTTACAACCACTCTGGAAATCAGTCTGGCGGTTCCTCAGAAAATTGGACATAGTACTACCGGAGGATCCAGCAATACCTCTCCTGGGCATATATCCAGAAGATGCCCCAACTGGTAAGAAGGACACATGCTCCACTATGTTCATAGCAGCCTTATTTATAATAACCAGAAGCTGGAAGGAACCCAGATGCCCCTCAACAGAGGAATGGATACAGAAAATGTGGTACATCTACACAATGGAGTACTACTCAGCTATTAAAAAGAATGAATTTATGAAATTCCTAGCCAAATGGATGGACCTGGAGGGCATCATCCTGAGTGAGGTAACACATTCACAAAGGAACTCACACAATATGTACTCACTGATAAGTGGATATTAGCCCAAAACCTAGGATACCCAAGATATAAGATACAATTTCCTAAACACATTAAACTCAAGAAAAATGAAGACTGAAGTGTGGACACTATGCCCCTCCTTAGAAGTGGGAACAAAACACCCTTGGAAGGAGTTACAGAGTCAAAGTTTGGAGCTGAGATGAAAGGATGGTCCATGTAGAGACTTCCATATCCAGGGATCCACCCCATAATCAGCATCCAAATGCTGACACCATTGCATACACTAGCAAGATTTTATCGAAAGGACCCAGATGTAGCTGTCTCTTGTGAGACTATGCCGGGGCCTAGCAAACACAGAAGTGGATGCTCACAGTCAGCTAATGGATGGATCACAGGGCTCCCAATGGAGGAGCTAGAGAAAGTAGCCAAGGAGCTAAAGGGATCTGCAACCCTATTGGCGGAACAACATTATGAACTAACCAGTACCCTGGAGCTCTTGACTCTAGCTGCATATGTATCAAAAGATGGCCTAGTCGTCCATCACTGGAAAGAGAGGCCCATTGGACACGCAAACTTTATATGCCCCAGTAGAGGGGAACGCCAGGGCCAAAAAGGGGGAGTGGGTGGGTAGGGGATTGGGGGTGGGTGGGTATGGGGGACTTTTGGTATAGCATTGGAAATGTAAATGAGCTAAATACCTAATAAAAAATGGAAAAAAAAAGAATGAATTTATGAAATTCCTAGCCAAATGGATGGACCTGGAGGGCATCATCCTGAGTGAGGTAACACATTCACAAAGGAACTCACACAATATGTACTCACTGATAAGTGGATATTAGCCCAAAACCTAGGATACCCAAGATATCAGATACAATATCCTAAACACATGAAACTCAAGAAAAATGAAGACTGAAGTGTGGACACTATGCCCCTCCTTAGAAGAGGGAACAAAACACCCTTGAAAGGAGTTACAGAGACAAAGTTTGGAGCTGAGATGAAAGGATGGTCCATGTAGAGACTTCCATATCCAGGGATCCACCCCATAATCAGCATCCAAACGCTGACACCATTGCATACACTAGCAAGATGGTGCTGATAGGACCCTGATATAGCTGTCTCTAGTGAGACTATGCCGGGGCCTAGCAAACACAGAAGTGGATGCTCACAGTCAGCTATTGGATGGATCACAGGGTCCCCAATGGAGGAGCTAGACAAAGTACCCAAGGAGCTAAAGGGATCTGCAACCCTATAGGTGGAACATTAGGAACTAACCAGTATCCCGGAGCTCTTGACTCTAGCTGCATATGTATCAAAAGATGGCCTAGTCGTCCATCACTGGAAAGAGAGGCCCATTGGACACGCAAACTTTATATGCCCCAGTACAGGGGAACGCCAGGGCCAAAAATGGGGAGTGGGTGGGTAGGGGATTGGTGGTGGGTGGGTATGGGGGACTGTTGGTATAGCATTGGAAATGTAAATGAGCTAAATACCTAATAAAAAATGGAAAAGAAAAAGAAAGAAATAACATTATTTTCTTATTATTTATATTTTCTGTGGAAAAGTATCTAAAATGCAGGCAGGATTTTTGAAGGACAGATAATAAAGGAACCAGATAATTCAAGAACTCAGGGTACAACTGTTGAGCAGTATAGCATTTTTCACAAGAGAAATTGCCCATTTGTTTTTTTTTAATAATGCATACTTTTTAATTCACATTCAAAGTCTTAGCTCTACATCTGAAACACTCAAGCTTTCAAATCATATTCTTTCATTCCTGAATGTGCAAGAATTATCATTTGTTTTGTGTACACATAACATTCATAAAAATGTGCATCTGATACTTGTGAACAGTAACCTAGGTTAATAACTAGTAGAGGGGAAAAAATAAAAGTTTCGTTTCTTCTATTTATTTACTCACACATTACTGGGAAGTGTTATATTCAAAATTAACACTGAAACATATTTATATAAATATTTTTCTTCTAAGAATTTGTGTACAAAATACCCTCTAACACAAAGATATTTGTTGCCCAAAAAAGCATTTTTTTCTGTTTGTCTATTATTTTATTAGATATTTTCTTCATTTAAATTTCAAATGTTATCCCCTTTCCTAGTTCCCCCTCCAAAAATCCCCTATTCCTTCTTCCCTCCCCCTGCTCCCCAACCCACCCACTCCCATTCCTGGTCCTGGCATTCCCCTCTTTTGGGGCATAGACAGGACAAAGGGCCATTTCTTTAAGTGCCCACTTACATACACCTGTAAGTTTTGATTGCCATCAAAGTTCTGGAAAAAAAAACTGTGGTGGTTTGAATAAAAATGACCCCCATAGGCTCACGGAGTTGAATGTTTGGTCAGTCACCAGAGAATGGCACTATTTGAAAGAATTGGGAGGTGTGGCCTTGTTAGAGGAAGTATGTCACTGAGGGTGGGCTTTGAAGTTTTCTAAAGTCCAAGCCAGGCCCACAGTCACACATGCACACACACATGCACAAACTAGGCTCTAGGCTTCTCTCTCCCTCTCCCTCTCCCTCTCCCTCTCCCTCTCTCTCTCTCTCTCTCTCTCTCTCTCTCTCTCTCTCTCTCTCTCTCTCTCTCTCTCTCCCCCTGCTGCCTGCATATCTGGAACTCTCAGCTCCTTCACAGCCCATATCTGCCTGTGTACCACCATGTCCCCCATAATGTTGACAATGGACTAACCCTCTGAAACTGCAACCAGCCCCTAATAAATGCTTTTCTTTATACGAGTTACTGTGGTCATGATGTCTCTTCACAGCAATGGAAAACTGACTACAACATGTGGTGATGAAAAAGAGTTGACTAAGGTAAGAACAGAAAAGAATGGTCTACTTTCCAAATAATTCAGATAAATGTTGATACAACGACATCTCTTTTCCTGGCTGTGTTTAGACTGTGGCCTTGGTACATCATCTGTGACGTTCACGGAGGAATTCTCCCAGCTGAGTCCAGTGATGGAAAATGACCCACACAGGCTATTCCAGTGGATTCAGTGACGCTGCAGTCAAAACCAGGTTATGTTTCAAGCTTTGAAATTCTAGCACAAAAGACCTGAGACAGGTTATTTTAAAGGGGGGAGGGGAGAGCTTTATTTAACTAGTCCAAAATCTGGCAGCTCTGTGGCTCTGATGAGGACAGGGAGTAGCAATGAGAGAAGTGACCACATTTCAAACCAGAACGCAAAGGCTGATAGCCTCTATGGGGTGTTTTCTGTTTTTCCTTTCTTTTTTTGTTTGTCTTTGTTAGGTTCAATTTTAGCTTCATTTATATCTACCTTTGATTTCCTTTACAATCCTCTGGTCCCTCAGTGTATTAAGGGCTCTGTGATTTCAAGTGATACTCTAATTGGTGAGAACTTCTATGAAGTAGCAATGAAAAGGAAACAGACATAAACGTGTCTTCTCTGTGGGGAAGTAAATGTGCTTGCATATAAATGCATGCCCTCTCAGACTGTTCCAGGCAGCAGATTAATTGCTTTGTCTAGAAGTCTATCACTGTCAAGGAAAGATTCAAACTCAAGATTTTTCATCCTGCCTTACTTCAGCAGATCATTTATAATCAAGAAATGCATGCCGAATTCTAAAATCCTAAACACAAGACGACAAAAAGATACATCCCTTACCTTTCAGAGAAGCTAGTCGAGGAGACAGAGCAAGTGATAGACACAATGCCTGACATCACAAGAAGGCCTGGGGTGGAAGGACCATGGCATTGCTTATAATCACTCTGCCTTTTCTTCAAAGCCATATCCCTGGGATAAAGGCGTTTATGTTTCTCTGCCTTCCTTCATAGGTACATGGAAGGCCAAATAAAAAGAATATCAAATTCTAGGACAAATTAAACCACCATAGCTGTATAATTTGATGGTTGATAATAATTAATATTTTGTTACTTTATTTTAAATGTGAAAGTTTTTTTTTAAACATATCAGTCAACATTCGCATATCAGGCTCAGGACAGGGTTTACGTGGTAGAATGCATTCTTGACGAACTCAAGGTTCAAGGTTGAATTGCCACAGTGAAAATGAATAAAATAAAATACAAAATGTTACAAATGCCAAATTTTTCCACATTTAACATCTTCATTTTGCAAGCATTAAGTTGGTTTGTTGGTTGGTTGGTTTTTTTAATTATCCTAACATGTTAAGAAGAAGATTAATCCCTGGTGCTTTTCTCCCAGAGATATCGCTATGACTATCGTATGACAACATGCTATCCATAAATCACACCCTAGGAAATTCTTGTGCCTTGAAAGTTATTAGTGAGATTTTGTGAAATCAATCTCTCATTTCAGAAAACTATTTCTCATCCAGATCCATACCCGGTGTGTTAGTTTTCTTTCCCTTCCCATGATAAAATGCCCTGACATAAAGCAACTTGGGGAAGAGAGGAATTATTTTGGGTTACAATTCCAGAGTCCATCATAGCAGGGAAGACATGACTCCAGTCAGGGAAGGGACAGCTGACATTTCATCAGAACCCAAGAAGCAAACAGAGCAAGAAGGGTCGGAGGATACAACCTCAAAGCCTTCCTCCCTACCTCCATCAGGCATTTGTTCCAGCAAGGCTTCACCTCCTAAAGGCTCCATAACCTTCCCAAACAGGACCACAAGCTGGGGATCAAGCGTTCTAATACCTTGATCTAAGCCTATGGAGTGATTTCATATTCAAACCACATCTGGTAAATTGAAGAGAATCCCTCTTCTCTTGTCGGTAGGTGAATCGGTAAGGAGTGTATATAACAGCTCAGACCATAGAGAATTATTAGGATATCTTCCTGGGAGGCCTAGGTACCAGTTTATGAGAAATTTCAAGATGTGACAGCATCTTAGTTCGTTGAGTTTCTATAATAAATTACAGAGAAGTGGGTCACTTGACAACTACAGAAACTTCTTCATCACAATTTCGGGGACAGAAGGTCTGAATAGGCAGACTTAACAAGGACACATTCCAAGGAGAAACTTTTCTAGTCACCTGGGACCCATAGTACTTTGCTTATTTTGTTTTGTTTTATTAGGATAAATGTTATCTTGAAATATATTTAAATGTTCCTTATTAAAATATACAAAAATTACCTTTCAGGGCATTTGCTTAACTAAACATGGAACTGGTAACATGTGGTGTGATGGCTTATAAATGCCCCGCATAGTCTTGTACATTTGCATACCTGGCCCCCACCTGGTGATGCTGTTGGGAGGCTTAGAAAATGTGGCTTTATTGTTCCTGTCTGAAAGAATTACAGGGATGGAAATGAAGAGGAGCCTAGGGAAAAGAAGGACCAGCAAACAGTCACAAAGTGGGATCTAGCTCAAGGGGAGGTCCCAATGCCTGACACTGTTACTGAGGCTATGGAGCGCTCACAAAAAGGGACCTAGCATGACCATACTCCAGAAGACCCAACAAGCAGCTGAAAAAGTCAGAGACAGATACTTGCACCCAACCAATGAACAGAAGCAGCTGGCCCCTGTTGTTGAATTAGGGAAGGCTGAATCAATTAATCTGGACCACTGAGATCTCTCAAACACTGGACCACCAACCAGGCATCATACACCAGCTAATATAAGCCCCGCCCCCCAACACATATACAGTAGAGGACTGCTGGGTCTGTGTTCAGAGATGATGCATGTAACCCTCAAGAGACTGGAGGTCCCAGGGAGTTTAAAGGTCAGATGGGGTAGGGACATTCATGTGGAGGCAGGGGGTGGGGAGGAGGTATGGGATGTGAAGAGTTAGAGGGTAGATGGGGGAATAAAATATAAGTGTAAAAATCAATCGATTAACTAATTGATTGATTAAAAAGAAAGAAAAGAAAGAAAACGTGACTTTCCTGAGAGAAGCACATCATCGGGGCAGCCACTGGGAGTGCAGAGCCTCATGCCATTTGAACTTTGCCCTCTCTGCTTGCTGCTTCTGGTTCAAGATATGAGCTCTCACTTGCTATTCTGGCTGGCATGCCTGCTCTCAGCATCACCATCATGATAAGTTCTTATCCCTCCAGAACTGTAAACCCAAATAAGCCCTTCCTCAAGTTGCCTTGGTCATAGTGTTTTATCACAGTAATAGAAAAGTAATGAATACATTCTGTTTTCTAGCTTTCTGTCCATTTATGTCTGCTGTAAAACTTGTTTAGAAGCCCTCTATCTCTCGTGCTCATGTAAGCTTCCCTGAAAGATAAAATGAAAGTACTAATTTCACAGGGAGGCCAAGGTAATGTACAATTTTTAATGATAAGCCATAGCTAGTATTTATTTATTCACATTT
This sequence comes from Mus musculus, assembly GCF_000001635.26. Taxonomy (NCBI): domain Eukaryota; kingdom Metazoa; phylum Chordata; class Mammalia; order Rodentia; family Muridae; genus Mus; species Mus musculus. The sequence goes on from NC_000080.6 coordinate 102,767,401, forward strand.
TTAAATAGTGTTTTAAAAGCAGCATAACACAGCACCAAAAATTAACAACATAACCACTTCAGAAGCAGGCACACCTGTCAGAAAGCCCAGAGAAGTTCAAGCAATATAGAAATTTTCCCCTTGAAAGGACTGCTGATCTCTCTCAGCTGAGTGAATAGAACAGCACATGTCTGATATCTGGACCAATTTTCTCCAGGTTTGAATATGAACAGTAGGGATTGTTGTGTTCAAAGCCAGAAAAACTAAACCAAAAACACCAGTGGAAAAAAAATGAAATTCACACACAAAAAGAAATTCTACAGGCAACTTTGGAATGCTGCGAATGGGAGAAATAGTCTTACATGGGAAGAGCCCACCAAGTGATTATCTAATACCCGATGATCATACCTGAAAACATACACACAAGTAACATTACCCATGAGACTGAGAAGGTTGTGTTTATGTACCTAGAAAAACGTGTGTGTGTGTCTGTCTGTGTGTGTCTCTGTGTGTGTGTGTGTATTTATGTAATAACAGATAATGGAGAAAAAATAGGCCATGGATTTGAAAGAGAGCAAGGGGGAGCGTATGGAAGTGTTTGGAGGGAAGAAATGGCAAGTAATAGTCTCAAAAACTTAAGGAAACATTTTTTGAGTCTTCTCATGTGGAGGCAAGGTAGGATTCACAGAAGAAGGAGGAAGAGGAGGAGGAGGGGGGAGGAGGAGGAGAAGAAGAAGAAGGAGAAGGAGGAGGAGAAAGAGGAGGAGAAGGAGGAGGAGGAGAAGGAGAAGGAGGAGGAGGAGGAGGAGGAGGAGGAGGAGGAGGAGAAGAAGAAGAAGAAGAAGAAGAAGAAGAAGAAGAAGAAGAAGAAGAAGAAGAAGAAGAAGAAGGTGGTTATGACAAAAGAGAAGGAGAGGATGCAGAGGTGAATGGGGAGAAGGAGGAAATCAAAGTTTCCATGACATAATGTGTAATGATTCAAGTCTACTAAACAGGAATCAATACAAGAACCACAATTTAAGATGTGATTTGGAAATCAAATTCTAACTGATGACAATAGGTTGACCGGTTATAAGCTTCCAGAAGAGTTGTTACAAAGACTTCTAAACAGACAAGGTCCCTGGAGTGGCAGGAAATATATAACAGATGGCAAAGTAGCAATGCTTCAAAGACAAGCAGTCAGACTGATTTCAAAATTAAAGCCCACACCTGAAAGCTACATGTGAATAACCAACAGCCTGGAGTAAAGCCAGGCTTTACTTCAGTGAGCATCTGAAAGCACATATGCATACTCTGAGAAGGTGCAGTAAAGGATTTCTAGAGATAAATAACATAAGAAAATACTGTCATACTAATTTTAAAGGTTGAAGTTCTTGAGCATCTTCAAGGATTGCAGTTCTGAAAATATACAATGGTAGAGAACAAGTAGGGACCTCCGTCAAAAAACACCAAGATGATCTAAAATTTAAATGTAGACTATAGAACAGCACAGCAAATTTACTACAGACACATAAGCCTCTGCAATAAAGAAAGAGACTGCAAACTGCTAAAGAGTGTGTTATAAACTGTAGGCTACACCAATCTGTTATGTGAATGACTGTCAATATCCAAATCTGAAATAATATCAGTGATGGGAATAAACATTAAATATTTACCAGCTGGTGCACTGCTGGGTCGATGAGACCCATCTCCCTCCCATGAGTACACACAATAATAAATGAATAGACCTTGGCTCCCAGCAGCAAGAAGGGGTTGCCTTGAGATTGCAAATCAATGGTACCACCGTGAGCACATCAATAGGTTAAGCGATAAGTGGAGGTTGCTGTCATTTTTCAAAATGTTGCAATTAAGTGGGGTTGGGGGAGGGTTAAAGGAAGGTTTTTGCTGTTTGCTTTATGTACTTTCAAATTTACTAAATTAATTCTTAAGGAAATCCTGACTGAAGTGTACATTCTTAAAAGGAAATCTTGTCCCAAACTCTTAAAGTTGCCTAATATTAAATCCACTTCCTATTCCTAAAAATAATTTAGGTTAAAACCTTCAGCGCTGACCTAGTGCTAAGAGAAGGCGCAATATCTTAATTCTTGAGACAAAAAGGGAGATGAAGTGACAATGAATAGTGGTCATGGAAACCTATAAAAGCAAAAAAAAAAAGTATTTGTTTCCCTTTAATCTTTTTATTCTGTCAAATCTCATGGCTTCAAAGTTATCTTGAGTCAAGATGGTTCCTGAATAATGGCTTATAGAAAATTTTAAGGTTGATGCTGTCTCTTGGAGATAAAGATACTGAACTTTTAGAGTAGATTCAGAGTTGTAGACTTATTCAATAGAGTGATTGATAGTAAGAAATCCATTAAAAGTATGAGTGGGCTCTGTGCACGTTCCCTGCCGGGGAGAGCTTGCCTCCAGGGAGTGCTCTGACACCAGGACTCAGGGGAGATAGCCATTTTCTCTCTAGGGACTATCTAAGGAAGGTTCACAGAGGAGTGCAAAGGCCACAGAAGAGGCAGAACAGCTGGAACAGGGCCATACCTGCCTCCATCTGCACCCAGTAGGTGGGGCTGTTCCTCAGTCCTCTATGCACTTGTCCTCCCAGGAGAGAGCTGGTCTCCCAGGAGTGCTAACACAGGCTTACAGACTCACAGGAGTAACAAGCTCCAGCCAGAGACAGCAAGAATATCTAACACCAGAAATTACCAGATGGCGAAAGATAAACACAAGAATCTTACCAACAGAAACTAAGACTACTTGGCATAATCAGATCGCAGTACTCCCATCAAGTACTCCCAGCAAGTCCTGGACACCCCAACACACCAGAAAAACAAGATTCAGATTTAAAATCATATGCTGGTAGAGGATTTTAAGAAGGATATAAATAACTCCCTTAAAGAAATACAAGAGAACACAGCTAAACAGATAGAAGCCCCAAAAGAACAAACACAAAAAAAATCTCTTAAAGAATTACAGGAGATACATATGCAGCTAGAGTCAAGAGCTCCAGGGTACTGGTTCCTTCACAATGTTGCACCTACAGGGTTGCAGATCTCTTTAGCTCCTTGGCTACTTTCTCTAGCTCCTCCATTGGGGGCCCTGTGATCCATCCAATAGCTGACTATGAGCATCCACTTCTGTGTTTGCTAGGCCCCGGCATAGTCTCACAAGAGAGAGCTATAACTGGGTCCTTTCAGCGAAATCTTGCTAGTGTATGCAATGGTGTCAGCGTTTGGAAGCTGATTATGGGGTGGATCCCTGGATATGGCAGTCTCTAGATGGTCCATCCTTTTGTCTCAGCTCCAAACTTTGTCTCTGTAACTCCTTCCATGGGTGATTGTTTCCAATTCTAAGAAGGGGCAAAGTGTCCACACTTTGGTCTTCGTTCTTCTTCAGTTTCATGTGTTTTGCAAATTGTACCTTATATCTCGCTATACTAAGTTTCTGGGCTAATATCCACTTATCAGCCATCACTGGAAAGAGAGGCCCATTGGACAGGCAAACTTTATATGCCCCAGTACAGGGGAACGCCAGGGCCAAAAAATGGGAATGGGTCAGTAGGGGCGGGGGGGCTTTTGGGATAGCATTGGAAATGTAATTGAGGAAAATACGTAATAAAAAAAAAAGAAAAAAAAAGAATTACAAAAGAACACAAGTAAACAGGTAGAAGCCCTTAAAGAGGAAACACAAAAATCCCTTAAAGAATTACAGGAAAATACAACCAAACAGGTGAAGGAATTGAACAAAATCATCCAGGATCTAAAAATGAAAGTAGAAACAATAAAGAAATCACAAAGGGAGACAACTCTGGAGAAGAAAACCTAGGCAAGAAATCAAAAAGAAAAGATGCAAGCATTACCAACAGACTACAAGAGATAGAAGAGAGAATCTCATGTGCAGAAGGTTCTGTAGAAAACATTGACACAACAATCAAGAAAAATGCAAAATGTTAAAAGATTGTAACCCAATACATCCAGGAAATCCAGGACACAATGAGAAGACCAAACCTAAGGATAATAGGTATAGATGAGAAGGAAGATTTCCAACTTAAAGGTCCAGTAAATATCTTCAACAAAATTATAGAAGAAAACTTCCCTAACCTAAAGAAACAGATGCCCATGAACAGACAAGAAGCCTACATAATTCAAATAGTTTGAGCAACAAAAGAAACTCCTTCCATCACATAACAATCAAAATACCAAATGCACAAAACAAAACAAAAAAATATTAAAAGCAGTAAGGGAAAAATGTCAAGTAACATATAAAGACAGACCTATTAGAATTATACCAGAGTTCTCACCAAAAGCCAGAACATCCTGGACAGATGCTATACAGACCCTAAGAGAACACAAATGCTGGCCCAGGCTACTATACCCAGCAAAACTCTCAACTACCATAGATGGAGAAACCAAAGTATTCCATGACAAAAACAAATTTACACAATATCTTTCCACAAATCCAGCCCTTCAAATGATAATAAAGGGAAAACTCCAACACAAGGAAGGAAACTACACTGTAGAAAAAGCAACAAAGTAACCTTTCAATAAACCGAAAAGAAGATAGCCACATAAACAGAATCCCAACTCTAACAACAAAAATAACAGGAAGCAACAATTACTTTTCCTTAACATCTCTTAATATCAATTGACTCAATTCCCCAATAAAAAGATATAGACTGCCAGGCAGTGGTGGCACATGCCTTTAATCCCTACACTTGGGAGGCAGAGGCAGGTGGATTTCTGAGTTCGAGACTAGCCTGGTCTACAGAGTGAGTTCCAGGACAGCCAGGGATACACAGAGAAGAAACCCTGTCTCGAAAAAAAACTAAAAAAAAAAAAAAAAAAAAAAAAAAAAAATAGACTAAAAGACTGGTTATGTAACCAGGACCCAACATTTTGCTGCATACAGGAAACCCACTTCAGTGACAAAAACAAATACTACCTCAGTGTAGAAGTCTGGAAAACAATTTTCCAAGCAAATGGTCTCAAGGAACAAACTAGAGTAACCATTCTAATATTGAATAAAATTGACTTTCAGCCTAAAGTTATCAAAAAAAGACATAGAGGGACACTTTATACTCATCAAAGGTAAAAGGTACCAAGATGAACTCTCAATTCTGAACATCTATGCTCCAAATGCGAAGGCACCCACATTCATAAAAGAAACTTTACTAAAGCTCAAAACACACACTGCACCACACACAGAAATAGTTGAAGACATCAACATTCCACTCTCATCAATGGACAGATCATGGAAACAAAAACAAAACAGTGAAACTAACAGAAGTTATGAAACAAATGGATTTACCTCATAGCTCTGAGTGTCTCCAAAAAGAAACTGGAGAGAGCATACACTAGCAGCTTGACAGCACACCTGAAAGCTCTAGAACAAAAAGAAGCAACTTCACCCAAGAGGACCAGACAGCAGGAAATAATTAAACTCAGGACTGAAATCAACCAAGTGGAAACAAAAAGAACTATACAAAGAATCAACCAAACCAGGAGCTGGTTCTTTGAGAAAATCAACAATATAGATAAACCCTTAGCCAGACTAACTAGACAGCACAGGGACAGTATCCTAATTAACAAAATCAGAAATGAAAAGAGAGACATAACAACAGAATCTGAGGAAATCCAAAACGTCATCAGATCCTACTACAAAAGCCTATACTCAACAAAACTGGAAAATCAGGATGAAATGGACAATTTTCTAGACAAATACCAGGTACAAAAGTTAAATCAGGATCAGATTAATGATCTAAACAATCCCATATCCCCTAAAGAAATAGAATAAATCAGGACCAGATGGCTTTAGTGCAATATTCCTCAAACAATTCCACAAAATAGAAACAGAAGGTACTCTACCCAATTTGTTCTATGAAGCCACAATTACTCTGATACCTAAAGCACATAAAGACCCAACAAAGAAAGAGAACTTCAGACCAATTTCCCTTATGAATATTGATGCAAAAATACTCAATAAAACTCTCACAAACCATATCCAAGAACACATCAAACGATCACCCATCATGACCAAGTTGGCTTCATCCCAGGGATGCAGGAATGGTTCAGCATACAGAAATCCATCCATGTAATCCACTATATAAACAAACTCAAAGAAAAAAAACCACATGATCATCTCATTAGATGTTGAAAATATCCAACACCCGATCATGATAAAAGTCTTGGAAAGCTCAGAATTTCAAGACCAATACCTAAACATAATAAAGGCAATATACATCAAACCAGTAGCCAACCTCAAACTAAATGGAGAGAAACTTGAAGGAATCCCACTAAAATCAGGGACTAGGCAATGCTGCCCACTCTCTCCCTACCTATCCAATATAGTATTTGAAGTCCTAGCCAGAGCAATTAGACAACAAAAGGAGATCAAAGGGATAAAAATTGGAAAGGAAGAAGTCAAAATATCACTATTTTCAGATGATATGATACTATATATGTGACCCTAAATATTCTATCAGAGAACTCCTAAACCTGATAAGCAGCTTTAGTGCAGTAGCTCGATATAAAATTAACTCAAACAAATCAATGGCCTTTCTGTACACAAAGGATAAACGGGCTGAGAAAGAACTTAGGGAAACAACATCCTTCACAATAGTCACAAATAATACAAAATACCTTGGTGTAACTCTAAGGAAGTGAAAGATCCGTATGATAAGAACTTCGAGTCTCTGAAGAAAGAATTCAAAGAAGATCTCAGAAGAAAGAAAGATCTTCCATGTCATGGCTTGACAGGATTAATAAAATAAAAGTGGCTTTCTTGCCAAAAGCAATCTACAGATTCAATGCAATCCCCATCAAAATCCCAACTCTATTCTTGACCAAGTTAGAAAGAGCAATTTGCAAATTCATCTGGAATAACAAAAAACCTAGGATAGCAAAAACTATTCTCAACAATAAAAGAACTTCTGGTGGAATCACCATTCCTGACCTCAAGCTGTACTACAGAGCAATTGTAATTAAAACTGCATGGTACTGGTACAGTGACAGACAGGTAGATCAATGGAATAGAATTGAAGACCCAGATTTTTCACATGATCTTTGACAAAGGATCTAAAACCTTCCAGTGGAAAAAGAGAGAGCATTTTCAACAAATGTTGCTGGCTCTACTTCCAGTTAACATGTAGAAGAATGTGAATCAATCCATTCTTATGTCCTTGTACAAAGCTCAAGTCAAAGTGGTTCAAGGACCTCTACATAAAACCAGATACACTGAAACTTATAGAAGAGAAAGTGAGGAAAAGCCTCTAAGATATGGTACAGGGGAAAAATTCCTGAACAGAATACCAATGGCTTGTGCTGTAAGATCGAGAATTGACAAATGGGACCTCATAAAACTGCAAAGCTTCTGTAAGGCAAAGGCCACTGTCAATAAGACAAAAAATCAACCAACAGATCGGGAAAAGATCTTTGCCAATCCTATATTCGATAGAGGGTTAATGACCAATATATACAAAGAACTCAAGAAAACCAAATAACCCTATTAAAAATGGGGTACTGAGCTAAACAAAGAATTCTCAATTGAGGAATACCAAATGGCTGATAAGCACCTAAAAAATAACTTTCAACATCCTTAGTTATCAGGGAAATGCAAATCGAAACATTCCTAATATTCCACCTCACACCAATCAGAATGACTAAGGTCAAAAACTCAGGTGACAGCAGATGCTGGCAAGGATGTGGAGAAAGAGGAACACTCTTCCACTGCTGCTGGGATTGCAAGCTTGTACAACCACTCTGGAAATCAGTCTGGCTGTTCGTCAGAAAATTGGATATAATACTATCTGAGGACTCAGCATTACCACTCCTGGGCATATACCCAGAAGATGCTCCAACATGTTATAAGGACACATGCTCCACTATATTCATAGCAGCCTTATTTATAAAAGCCAAAAACTGGAAAGAACTCAGATGTCCCTCAACAAAGGAATGGATACAGAAAATGTGGTACATTTATACAATGGAGTACTACTCAGCTATTAAAAAAAATGAATTTATGAAATTCTTGGGCAAATGGATGGATCTGGAGGATATCATCCTAAGTGAGGTAACCCAATCACAAAAGAACACATATGATATGCACTCACTGATAAGTGGATATTAGTCCATAAGCTCAGAATACCCAAGATACAATTTGCAAAACACATGAAACTCAAGAAGGAAGACCAAAGTGTGGATACTTAGGTCCTTCTTAGAAGGGGGAACAAAATACCCATGGAAGGAGTTGCAGAGACAAAGTATGGAGCAGAGACTGAAGGAATGACCATCCAGAGACTGCCCCACCTGGAAATCCATCCCATAAACAACCACCAAACCCAGACTCTATTATGGATGCCAACCAGAGTTTGCTGACTGGAGCCTGATAAAGCTGTCTCCTGAGAGGCCCTGCCAGTGCCTGACAAATACAGAAGTGGATGCTTACAGCCATCCATTGGACAGAGCACAGGGTCCTCAATGAAGGAGCTAGAGAAAGGACCCAAGGAGCTGAAGGGACCTATGGGGCTTGCAGCCCCATAGGAGGAACAACAATATGAACTAACCAGTACCCCCAGAGCTTCCTGGGACTAAACCACCGACCAAAGAAAACACATGGTGGGACTCATGGCTCTAGCCCTATATGTAGCAGAGGATGACCTAGTCAGTCATCAATGGGAGGAGAGGCCCTTGGTCCTGTGAAGTTTCCATACCCCAGTATATGGGACTGCCAGGGCCAGGAAGCAGGAGTGGGTGGGATGGTGAGTAGGCAGGGGAAGGTATAGGAGGTTTTCAGAGGGGAAACCAGGAAAGGGGATAAAATTTGAAATATAAGTAAAGAAAATATCTAATAAAAGTATATGTAAAAAAGAAGAAAATATGAGTGGACTTTTTAATACAGCCATTCACAGACTTGCTGAGATACGGCCTATTGTCAGACAACATGACAGTGTCACCTTCACGGTCCTCAATCCTCTTATTCCAGTCATATTAGTCACTTGTCTTGAAAAAGTACCTGATGATAGCAACTTAAGAAAGAACGGATTTATTTGGTCTCACAGCTTGGGGTTATATAATGGTGGAAAACACATGATGGTGGAAAACACATGGTGGCAGGACCTTGTGAGACCGAGAGAGATGAATTTTGGTGCTCAGATCTCTTCCTAAATCCCATGCCTTGTAATGGTGCCTTTACAGAGCAGCTAACCGGCTCAGAATCTCCTTTAGAGAAATTCCCAGAGGTTTGGGCCCTAGATGTTTCCAGAGTCAGTCAAGTTTACAATATTAACCACACCACCAGTCAAGGCCTATGTGACACATCCTAACACATAAGCAAATCCCATAATGCAACAGTGAGAGGTTCTGTAACCAGAGTGGGCTCCCACACGCTTTAGGAATAAAATAACACTGCTAGTAAAGGTACCTCAGTAGAATTAGAAAACCTGTCTCTTTGGAACTGGTATTAATTAGAAAGAAACTTCAGACATTTTTTTGATACAACCAAAAGTTCATTACTATACTGGAAAATGTTATTTTGCCGAATGATATTTTAAAATAATAGTTCCTTACATAGTAAAATTCTATTCATTTGGGTATTGGGACAAAAGACATGTTAGAACTATTTTTACTGTAAAAGTCTATTTGTTTAGAATAGATTACTTACTCAAAATAATAGGTTTCATAACAACATTGTGATACATGTATGTAATGTACTTAAATCATATTCACACCTACCACTCCATCTTGGCCCCTGCCTTCCTACTGGTTCCACTTTCCCTGAATAGATCCTCTGTTACTTTCATGTTTAAAAAAAATAAAATTGATTCTTTGTCATTTGACATATTCTATCTCTGTATTTTCTCTCTCTCTCTCTCTCTCTCTCTCTCTCTCTCTCTCTCTCTCTCTCTCTCTCTCTCTTTTTAAAGGAGACAGGTTTTATTTGGGCTCACAGTGCTAGAAGGATAAATGTCTATCATGGCAGGGAGACAAGCAGCAGGCACGAGAGCTGGAGCAGGTTACACATTCCTTACCATGAGCATGAAACAGAAAGAAAACAGAAGTAGCTTGGAGGTTTAAACTCTCAAAGTGCCACAAACCCAGCACTGTACTTCCTCCAGCAAGGCCACAGCTCCCAATCCTTCCCAAACAGTGCTGTCACTGAGGAACCCAAGGTTCAAATCTGAGGCTGTGCCATCTCCGTATTTTCAAGTGTGAAATATTTTTAAGTATCTCTGAAAGCTTACATTACTTGTCTATGGCATGTATACTTTTATAGAAACTTGAAAGCCTGTTAAGTATGGTCCATAAAACTGTTAGGAAGGTACACCTATGTCGATAGTGGGGATTATCTACTAGTTAAACTAGTTAAAATGCTCCCAGTATAAATCAGTTTATGAGAGGTAACAATAGCTTGGCATGCTCTTTTCTGATTCTTTGAATCGATAGAGACTCTGTAAACCCTCTGGCAGAAAGGCTTAGCAGGGCCTGTGTTTCCTACAGTCTTTCACAACAGCCGTGTCTGAAATACAGATGCTAAGTGCACCTTTAATGAAAATATTGTCATCCCATACACATCTGCATTTATTTCTTGTGCCTCTACTGTGTGTAGCAAGCCAGGAGATGAACAGACCTGCCAAAAGCATAAGACAAAGTCATGTAACCTCACAGGTTCAAAATAAATAAAGTTCAAGTATGATAACATACACACAAAAAGAAAAGCATACACATAAATAGAAAATGCTGCATTTCCCAAAAACATCTTGGTGCAAGTGTTTTTTAGAGAAGGGAATATGTTGCACAGTCCTGTCAGTGAGATTGGAGAAGGCACCTGAGTAGAAGATGCTCATTCATATTTTCATAGGAGCAGAGACCAATTATGTGTCCCTGTGTCTTCCAGGTCTTCTGATTGGTGGGTGAGCAACCTAGCAGTGTACATCAGAAGAGACTGGCCATAGTGCATAGACGGGCAAAAGCAGATGATGGCCTCTCAGAAAATTCAGAAGAACAAAGATGACTGAGGGAATGGTGAAAAGAAGGGAAAAAATGGAGCAAAATAATGGAGGCATCGGAGATCATCATCTTCTTGGGGGTCAGGCCAAGGAGAGCCCAGTGAATATGTACACTCGATTTGTCCTTAATGTTTTCATGTTCCTTAATATAGGACTTCTACTCATATACAGTGTCTAGCCTGTGCTCTAGAAAATATTCAGAAAATGTCACACACATACACACACATACACACACACACACACACACACACACACACACACACACACACACATACTTGTTTTCTTAATAAAACCATTGATTCTACTATGTACCACATGTAGGCTGGTATAGGTTTAACCATCAAGGTATCCTGGGAGATAGTTAACACTAATATAGTTACAACTTTTTTTAAAAAATCTATAAATAGCTCTAGTTTAGAAGGCACTAAAACTGGTACAATTGGTAATTTTTATGAAACCACACAAAAATATAAAGCTAGCTGCAGGGATTTGAAAGGGGTGTCTTACAAATGAGGGGCGTTCAAATCTAAGCTTCATTTACTTCAAAGTAAATCCACTTCTGTTTCTGACTCAAACTTAGGGGATTGTTTTTAAAAGATACAACAATTATGCTATTATGTGAGGCCATTCACATAAAAACTTCCCAAATCTATATAAAGTGGGGAGGAGATGGAAATATATTTTAAAGACCATTTATAAAGTCACTGTTTGTCATTAATTATACAAATCATTTCCTATGTGCCCATCTTTAACACATTCTTTTAATTAAATGCAGGCCTAATATAGAAACCATCTCATTATGTTACTATAATCAGATAGGAGCAGTTTCTCATTACATTTAAATGCACTGCAATTCCCAGTGTCAAGGTAAACATATATAGAATGTTGATTGCAATTACTCATTAAAACTTGTCAAGAATTTGCATGGATTATATAGGCCATACTATTATTGTAATGATTGTGGGAGAAATGGAAAGTGAAATGAGTGGCTTTTTATGCTTTAGATAATGAAGAATGTGTTTCTACAAAAGAACACACACTGCTGTCAGTATGCTTCAGCCATTGGTTGAACTCCCTTCAATCTATGCTTTTCTGCCAGCTCAGGGACTTCTCCTCCAAAAATTTCCATGGAGACTTCATAAATAGACAGAACATACAAAATATGTCACAGATGCAGATTATTATTCTGAATGTCATGTTTCTACCTGAGTCTCTGCTGGCTTTGTATTTGGTGATGAAACTCTAGAAGCAAGAGGAAAAGGGATTATCTGAGAGTTCTGCTTTGCCACGGAACAGTGGCAATCAACTCAGGCTCCTAGCCCTCATCTCCTGTCATTAACATCAGCTCTTCCTGTGACAGACCATACCCCTGCCTGTTGCTCTGGTCTCCTAGGTCTGTGCTAAGAAAATGTAAGAGAAAACATGTGACTTGAACCAGACTAATTGTACTCTCTGGTATAATGTGTGAAGCATTACACAAGCCACTGGAATAGGCTGTTCTCAAGGACACAGGTCAAAGCAGACACTCTCAGTAGATTCCTGACAGTTGTATAGAAGTATCCTACCAAAGTCATGGTGATTGGGCAGCTCAGGTTTGTTACTTACCCAGATGTCTTCTACATAGTCCTCCCATTCTTCAGTCAATTTCTCTTTGCTAAAGTTATGAAGCATAGGTCTCTGCGATATCAACCAATATGACTAACTTGGAAATGGAGATGACTCCATCACCAAGCTCATAGGACTACTTGTGCTTATTTCCCTCCATAACCCTGTAGCTACATTGCAGAAAAATAAGACAGTGGTGATAGTTCATGCCAAGGGTATATTTCCAGCCCTTGGGACATGAAGGAGTGAATATTGATCATTAAGAGTTCAATACCAGCTTAGGTATGCCATATTAAGTTCCAGACCAACGTGGGGTATAAGAATGAAATAATTTCTCAACACAACACAACACAAAACAAAGACAACTGAAAAAATCTTCTCCTTGACCCCAATCCAAAAAACAAAAAACAAAAACAAAACAAAACAAACAAAAAACATACCAAAAACCACGTTACATGCAAAAATGTACACAATCAAATCTACAGTGCAAGAACTAAATCTCAAGCAATGTTTGCTGTAACATAGTGTCTCATAGAGAGAATCCCTACAGAGAAGGATTTTGGATTCAAGTTGTTATAGGGCAAACTAATTTTTAAGTTAAGAAACCTCTTGTGATGTGAGATTATATCAGAATTTTTTCTTTCTTTGTACAGGACCTAAAGTTTGTATTTACTTTTGGAGAGGATTTTAGCTAAAAATCAGTTAACTTTTAACTTCGTTAAATCAGAATAGCAGATTTGTATTTATCTGTCTTTGTATAACTCAAAGGAAATTAATTCTGAAAAATTGAAATTGGCAAGCCACTTACCTCTGGAGGCAGTCTAATTGCTTTATCTATTTAAACAACACAAACAAGTAGATGGGGAGAATTCTTGGTGTTCTTCCAAGTTCAGCATCTCCCTGATGATTTTGCTATCAGCCCAAGAGGTTACCATTGGTCACTTAACTCTGTATTGGGGAAGCAGATCCTCTATAGACTCTCTCAGGAAAGATGCCCAGCACATTACTGCTGAATGCCTGGTCTTTCTCCCTCTCAACCCAAGAACTCACATTTGAAAAAAATGGAGAGCTGTGTTCTCTGTCACGGCTATAACTCTCTCTCCAGAGTTGGACCATGTTTAGTGCCAGACTTTTATATTAAGCACTTTTAAAATAAAATCTATGCCTGAGTAGTATTATTTCAAATATTCATTAATTACTAATAATTTCATAACAACCTTTTTTTTCTGCTTGTACCTCTTAATCATCCAAATTAGGACAAACTTTTGCAAGAATCAGCCTATCTAATCTTTTAGTTTACTTCTCAACTAGACTCCAAGCAGGGTGTGAGAGAGGAAAGGGAGACATGCTTTTAGAGTGGTGTGTGTGTGTGTGTGTGTGTGTGTGTGTGTGTGTATTGTATTGTATTGTATTGTATTGTATTGTATTGTATTGTATTGTATTGTATTGTTTTAGCATGTATAAAAAAGTATATGCACATGTGTGCATATGTAAGTGGAGAGCAAAGGACAACCTTGAGTGTCATTCCTTGCACACAGTCCATCTTTCTGTAGGAACAAGGTTTTATAATTATTTATGTTGCTGTGATTAAACTTTCTGACCAAAACCAGCTTAGAAGGAAAGGCTTATTTGGCTTACAGCCCCAGGTTATAACTCATCATTAAGGGGTGCCAAACAGAAACTTGAGCAGCTATCCCCAATCACATGCACACTCAAGATTAGAGAAAACAGAGGAGCCCATGTTGCTTTCCCATTTGTATTCAGCTATCCCTCCTACTCTTAGACAGCATGAGCTCCCAGTGGTACGCCCCACAGTAGGCTGAGTTTTCCAATATTAATTAATAATCAGTATATTCTCCCATGAGCCAACCTGACCTAGACAATTCCTTAACTGAAGTTTTCTCCCCAGATTGTATCAAGTTAACAGTTAAAAGAGAGTAGCACATGTGATCTCGCACTAGTCTAGGACTCACCGAGTACTATAGGCTGTCGGCATACAAGTCCAGGGATCGTTCTGCTCCTCTCTCTGGGCAGGAATAGAAAAGTATTCTACCATGCTTTGCTATATTAGATGTGGATTCTCAGAATCAACCTTAGGTCCTCCTGCATGTAAAGTAAAACACTTTACTGACTGATCTATCTCTCTGGGTCTACTTCACATTTTACTTTTAAATAATACATCACATGCATAAAAGTTAAAAATAGTAATGGCATACCATGAACTGGCAATACCTATATAGTTATATAGTCTTTAAATCAAATAAAACATATTTATCTCCTCAGATTTTTATCATTTTTTTGTAATGAAACTTCAGTTGTTATTTGATACTAAGTAGAAATCTTGTAGCACTGACTGGCCATGCATCATGCACCCCAGGATGGCCTTGAACTTGACTATGTAGTTCATAATGGCTTTGAACTCCTGACCCTTCTGCCCATGATTTCCCAGTGTTCAGATTTCAGAAGTCTACTACTATGCCAAGGTCAATATGACAAGAATTATGAAATCTTTTGAAATGTTTAATACATGATGCTATCTCTACTTGCCCTTGCCCTATTATGTAATAGTACCCAGAACTTGAATTTATACAGTATAACTTAATATGTATGAGTTAATTAACTTTCCCTCATATTTCCCCACTCACCATCACTGGCCTCCCTCTCAAAACTACCATTCTGCTTAGCATCTATAAGGTACTTTACATAGTATGTAATGGGGTTCATTAAGTACTTGTCTCTGACTGGCATTTCAGTTGACATAATGTTATCCATGTTTTCACAAATGACAAGGTTTTGTGATTATAGCTAAATGATATTCCATAGTGTGTGTCACATTTTCTTCCTCTATTCATTAATTAATGGACACTTAGTTATAGTTTTCCTGACTATTATGAATAGAGCTAACAACATCATCAATCACTAGATAACATTTGTCAACCCCAAGTCATGATGAATGGTATGGTACCAAAGAGAAACACTAAAAACAAAAGTCTTGATAACATCTATACGTGGGATAATTTTCAGAAATCAGCTAAAGAAAAATATTAACGATTTATTAAAATAACAATGTAAACTATAATAGGATAGAATGATAATTTTAGGAAATGGTGATTTGTTTTACATGCAATGAAGCTAGCACACATGTTCCCATTTCCATTTTTTGGCTCTAGAAAAGAAACTGTGAAGTTGTTTCTTGTCACTGACACTAAGTGAATATGTGAGAGTTTGTGTCCCAAATCCCATACCCTCCTAGCTGTCAAGCTTCTGTGTATATTGAGAATATAATGTTAGAAGTGACATTGAAGTTGTCACTTCAATGAACAATAAATGTTGTCCTATAAGGGAGACATTCACAACTTTCTCATACCTAGAAATGTTTGTTTATGTCTTAGTATACTCCATACAAACACTTTTCCCAAAAGATTGGATCAAGGATAGCATCTGGACTATCACAACACGTACCTCCAACATAAATCTTAGGGAAGGCTCTTAGTTTTCCACTGACCATCACTGCTTGCTTTCTCAGTGTGCTCTCATTCTCCCTATCACAGACATCATCCAGAACCACCCAACAAAGACCACTTACCCTGCCATTATCATGGTTTCTTTTGACCATTGATCCTTGCACAGGGACAAATAGTGCCCTGCCTAAAGGTGCAGAGAAGTCCCTCGTGGCTACACAGCCATATCTCTTGCTGTCTCTTCTCTTACCAGAATTATGAGCCCATGGTCTGCCATCTTCCAGCTTGAGGGGCAGCTTTCACATGACTTTCTAAATCCTCAATCTCTCTCTCCCAAGCCTGCTTTACTATCCCAAACTTTAGTATCTTTTTCTTGCCTTGTTATGAGATCAGCCCATCCTTCTAAGGAAACGACTCTCCTACTATGCTCCAGCCTCCATGCTCACCCCAGAAGTTTGCACATCATCTTCCCTTCAAGGAGAAGACAGAATTCTCAAATACCCTGATATTTTTCACACTCCTTGATTTTCTGTAGCCAATCTGATTTTCAGGTCAATTTGTTCTGGTTTTTATATGTAATGTATGTGCTTTACATGATATTCTTCACAATTTCATGATATTGCGCACATACGTGTGCAAGAGGTATGAATGTCTGCAATAATAAGAGGTGTATTGCATAGATAAGATTTTCTTTATGTCATCATGGCTTAACATATCTCATACACTCTTTGTTTCTGGTCATTGTTGGAAACATGGTGCTTCTAAGTATGAGTATTAGGCAATGTTAAAATAGAATGTTTCTGTCGGAATTGTGACTGAAGGTTCAGAATAATAAATGACAACTGCTCCACTTTTGCTCCTTCAATGAAGAAAAAAGGTTACTTTAAGAATTCACATGACTCTGGGCCCCAAACTACAATTTATAGTTTATGATTTGTAGGCAGGCAGGGGTTTGTATCTTTCTTGTCATCTCCAGTCAGTTGCGGGGGGCGGGGGGGGGGCGGGAGAAAGAAAGAAAATTCAACAAGATGAGTTGCAAGGTTTTCATGAACACCTGGGATTGAAATGGTTTGAGTAATTGTGCTTTTTCTCTCAAAAAATTGTCCATGAATAGCTTCTCAGGGAGGAAAGCAAAAACCCCACTCTTCCGAGTAGTTCAAATTATCCCTGTGAAAGTCCTCACAGTTTATCTGGCGTTTCTTGGACAACAGGATGTCTTCTCATTATGTGAGTACCTGAAACAGGCTGGTTTACGTCATTCATGTGTGTTCCAGTGTAATCTCATTCTGATATAAAGCTTCCACCTGTTCCAGCTCCAGTGGTGGAAAAAAGAAAGAAGTCATTTTTTTCCTCTTTTTCTGACACCATCTCCAGTTAAAGATCCTGCTCTCTAACTACAGCTTCTGGGTTCACAACATGAAGAAGAGGAACTAGGGACAGAAAAGGCTTGACTTATTTAGAAGTGATTTCTACAGATTGGAAAGCAGCTGAGATGGACTTCTTCTCTATTTGTAATTCTAATACAGCATCCACATTTCCTTTGCCTCTCACTCTTATTTCTCGAGATCACGTTTTCAAGTTAAACGCTCATTCCCTTGTCTTGGAGACTCCTTTCAGGAAATTCTCAACCCATTGTCAGCGTCCCTTTCCTTCATTGCCTACAGTTCTTTGTGTAGAGTTGAGGTCTTGAGGCCTTTGTCTGTTCTCCCATGCCAGCTGGTGTTACCCAGGTTCAGCTACCTGTGATGTGACTGTGCATCCTGTTAATGAATTTAGCCCGGATCAAGTTCACAAAAGAGAAGCCTGTCACCCAGCACTGTCTCTCCGTACCGCTTCCAGCTATGCTTATCATGCTATTGAGGAAAATGGTGATTAAAATTATATGATTTGTGTTAAAGGAACAAGAGTGGTTGGAAAGGAAAGAAAATAATTTTCTTGAACAAACACTATATATAATCAGATGTCACCAAGGCCAAGTAAGGTTGAATTTGATTGTTCCTCTTGAGCCTGCAAGTACTATTAAAGCCCCCATGGGAGAAACACAGTGTTTGGAGGTCTAAGCTCTAACTCCACCCCCCTTTTCAGTCAAAATAGTTTGATATGTGATTATTTTGAAGCATGTCAAGACACCTGAAAAATCCCAATTGTATAGCAGAACATGCTTTTACATGTTCATAAACCATCCCAAATTCTATGGCTTCATATGTCATAGCAAGTGACACGTGAAAAATCCATGGAAGATATTTTCTTACAAAACCCAGTAAAGTTCTATGGAAATGTATATTTCTTAATTAAAAAATTAAGAAATAAACTCATCAGGGCTGCCATGCTTCTTTCTGCCACTATGCAGAAAGCAGGGTGAACATGTTTTTTTCTTTTCACAAGGTTTAGTGGTTTTAATGACAGCTGATCCACCTTCCTTGTGATAGCCTAAGCTGGGAAGAATGTGGGCTCTTCTAGTCCAGTTTTAATTCCCAATTCTAATTCTTATATAACAGCCAGTAGATGTATCTGTATATCTACATGCCTCCTAGATGCAAATATGTATGGGTTACAGAGTGAATACAAATTAAAAGATGCTGTGATGGAGTCCAAGGAGGGTTCAGAAGAAGTCTGGGGAGAGTCTGTATTGAGATAAACAACCAGGTCATGATCAGGCAGGAGCTGCAACAACAGCTGCTACTTGCGCAGCTGTGAGCAGGTTTGAGAAGCTGCTGAGTTCAGTAGTGGGTGAAAAGCCAAACCAGAGCCTGAGATCAGGAAATGGTAGGCTAGAATCAGATCCAGATAACACATGAATGACCAGGGAGCTGAACAGGCTGTGTTAACAGTGGAGGACAGGGCTGAGCCGGAGCTCTAGAAACAAGGGTCCACAGTCCTTGATTCAAATATTGCCTATGAGGAGAGAGGCTGCTGTAGTGCCACGCCATCTTGGAATTAGGTATCTATTACTTTATGGGGTCTAAGTTACAGCTTTGCATCAGTGGTGGGTCCAACAAGCTCTTCTTTCCCTGATATGATTTTAACATGCCCATGTATTCTTGCAGTATCCGTTTACCCCAATAAACTTACAGGATGGCTTCCTTTCTAGTCTCAGAATCAAACATTTATTTATCTGTATGTCCTGGATGTGTGGTGTCTGAGAGATGGTGCTGTTTCTGGGTCTACCCAGGAGTTGCAGTCATCTTTCTTCTTCAAAATGAAGTCAAAGCTGCTTTAAGATGGTGGCTTCTAAGACAGTGCCCAGCCTGAAAAAGCCATTGTTTCTACAACAGTGAGTAACTTAGAGAAAGACATAGCCTGATCTCAATAGGCTCTGATGGCTAATCTTAATTGTCCTCTTGATGAGGCTTTAGGACCACCATGAATACATCATCTGGTCACATTCATAATGAATTATTGAAAGATGGGTTATTTAAGGATAATCACCTTGCTGTGAAAGTGAACTTTATCAGTCCATGGGCTGATGTCCTAGACTGAGTAAATAGGAGAAAGCCAGCTGAGCAGTCATCACTGCCTGCTGCGGACGGTGAATACAATACAGCTAACCACCACCTTCATTGCCACAGTGGGCTGCATTCATTGGAACTGTAAGCCAAATTAAATCCTTTCTTCCTTTCTTAACATTCCTTAGCCAGGTATTCTGTCGCAGCAACTAGATATGTAACCAGCACAAGGGCTACAAGAATGCAAGAGGGGGCAGTGGGTGGGTAGGGGATTGGGGGGTGGGCATGGGGGACCTTTGGGATAGCATTGAAAATGTAAACGAGGAAAATACCTAATAAAAAAAAGAATGCAAGAGGATACAAGAGTAAAAAAGACATTACCATGTGCTTGGAGTGGCAGACAGTATGGAGCAGAGAAAGCTGGACACCAAGTGTGGAGACAAGAAGATGACTATGAAATGAGTCGTTTCTTTCTGTAAAAACCCAGAGGAACCCAGGCACTAGTGACGATAGTGTCTTAGCAAGCCAGGCAAGTAGAAGTATTTGAATTCCTGTAATAAGTCACACTGTTAGATCCTCTTTTCCGTCTAACACACCCAGGCAACTACCCTTCCCCCAGTGCAGCAGGTGACAAGAGATTCATTTATGAAGAAATCAGCCAGAAGGATTCCAACCCTTCTCATCTAGTGGTCTGGAGGAGATCTAGCCCAATGCTATAAGACATCCATTACATATCGTTCTTCAACTTATGATATAAATTTCTAAGCCAGCGCCAGCTGCGCAACCCTCTTGGGAGAACTGGGGAAATTGGCATATCACCCTAATGCTTTTCAGTGAAAGACTGTAGGTTTTCCTGTGGAAATATATGTGAGGGATTATCTCCGTTAGTCATAAGTCTGCCTCCGTGTCCAGGGCACCATTCCTTGTATGTGAGATCCTGGGTTAGTATAAAAACGGGGGAACTGAGATGAGCCTTAGCATTTGTCTATTCCTCTCTGTCTCAACTGTTGATACACGGTGACTGGGTGCTTTAAGTTCCTGCCACCATGACCTTCCCACAATGATGGGAACTGTCATCCAAGTAAGCCCTTTATCACTGTAGTTGTTTTTGTTGGCATAATTCATCACAGCAAGAGGGGATGACACTAAAATAGAGAACTTCAGTTGTAGTAAAACGAGGCCAAGCTAAGGTGAACACATAGTTAAAGATCAGAGACCAGTGCTCACAACCAAATAGAAAAGTAGTCCCTGCAAACTAGAACAGACTTATACAAACGGTAAAAGTGAAAGTGTCTTTCCTGTCATAAGTCTTGTTGAATTATTTGACCTTTGAACCTATGTACACATACCCTGGTGATCATATATGTTATTAAAGATAGGATATTCTGAGAATAGGTATTATACTATGTTGTACTATACTATACTATACTATACATTACTATACTATACTATACTATACATTACTATACTATACAGTACTATACTATACTATACTATACTATACAATGCTATACAATACTATACAATACAATACTATACAATACTATACTATACAGTACTATACTATACAATGCTATACAATACTATACTATACAGTACTATACTATATTATACTATACAATGCTATACAATACTATACTATACTGTACTATACTATACTATACTATACTATACAGTACTATACTATGCTATGCTATGCTACGCTACGCTACACTACACTACACTACACTACACTACACTCCCTCTAGGAATAGAAGCTATTTTTTAAAATATTTACTCCTTTTAGTACATTTGTAGTTTTGGAATATTTAAATGTCTTTTGATTTTTTAAAAAAATAAGATGTGAATATATAAGGAAAGATGGAGATAAATAATAAAAGGAACGGTTAGGCCTCCTTAAGATCACAGGATGACAAGGCTCAGGGACAGCCTAGCTTGTTTTAATTTATGAAAGGCACAGTTATACCTTGAAAGGTTGGGTGGCAACATCAGTGAGGACATGGCATAAGAGAGCTATACCACAAACCTTCAGAGTTTCCAGAACCAAGTGCCATTAAACTTACAGTGATGAGGATTTGGGCCAAAGAATCCCAAAGAACCACAGAAAAAAATAGTCTACATCTGGTGGAGAAGGTAGGCATCAGAGAACTGAAGCCTAGAGAAATTTCATCATCTTCAGCTATTTTAAAAATATCTACAAAGATGGAATTTTTAAAAAGACCCTAGCTGTACCCCTCCTTATGTTCCTTGGCTGAAACCAACTCATGCTTGCTATAACAACTATCTTCTGGGGACATGTAGGTCTCAGGACTGATGTGATACATGGGGTAGAATATAATTTTCCAGGTGTTGTGACTTATCCAATGTTTAAACCTCTTTAGGGTAGTGACTCATGTCATCACACATTTTAAGAATTGGGAGGAGTGTAATTATACCAAGAGAGTGTGGAGACAAGGCTAAGAGGCATGCAGGAAGTCATAGCAGCAAAGGGGCAGCTAAAGGACAGAGGCGACACAAGTGTTGGTCTTGGGTTGTGGGGAGATGCTGGAGCACTGTGTAGTGTTCTTACTATTCAAGTGTAAGTGACAAATGCCAGCATTTTGATCTCTTTGATGATATGATAGATGGGCATTTGAGGTCTTAACAACTTGCTTAAGTTTCCGTCCTGTTAGGTACTGCTAGCATTAAACTCTTCATTTAAAGTGGAGACTTTGTTATAATAAATAACAGGGAGGAAGAGATTATAGATTTTGCCATTTAAAGTCTGACCCAGTGGTGTAAGGCCATACTACCATGAATACTTCTGATCAAGCAAGATATGACCTACAGGAAAATCTGATTAATTATAAATCAGATGACTTCATAGTTTAAGCTGTCTCATCTCTAGTGTCTGTAGAATATGCATTCAGGGAAAGGGTGCTTTTCTAAGACTGCATTAAAAACTATCCTCTTGGCTCTATGCTTTCAAAGGCAAAGATAGACATTAAATGTGGTGTGGGCCACAGTAGATGGTAGACATCTTAGCTGCAGCCACTCTCTCCCCCACTTAGTCACAACATGCTGACTGGAAAGTAAAACACTCTTTGGCAGAAGAACAGCAAAACTTTGGAACTGCCATTCCTGTCCTTACAATCCTGGGGAAATGGTCACTTCACAGAAAGAAGCTGAAGTTATCTCAGAGAAAGGAAAGGGCAAGAGGTAAGGTTACATCTTTTAAGGAAAACTGGGGCCTTCTCCAGGGGAATTGGCACTTAGTTCCAAGAAGCAGAAAGCAATACTGAGTAATAAATTGTTCCTGGTGGCATGAGTCCCTCTTACAATTGATTCCACCACCTAAAGCAGCATCCTACTGTTTGAAAAATGCTTTTTAATGACATTGTCTACTCTGAGAATTAAAAACAACAATAAAAAAATATGTTTTATCTGTAGTATGGCTGAAGACATCAAGCTTAAATTCCAGATTTGTGCCTGCAATAGTCAGCAGGCAACTCTGGCACAAGAGACAGTTTAGTTGGATACGGTAACAGAGATATAGAGTAATGTATATCTATGTCCTTAGTATTAGAAGGAAAGACATTTAAGGCTTAGTGTGGTGACCGATTCTTAGTCAATATGCACAAACCAGTCACATCAAAGAGTCAAAAATGATCCAGTTCTACCTCATATTATACTAATACATGCAGATCTAGAGAGTTGGATCTACAGTTAAGAGAACTTACGTCTCTTGCAGAAAACCTTGATTCAGTCCCAGCACCCACTTGGTGTTTCACAAATAACCATACTCCAGTCCAGGCCATGCAATGATCTCTTCTGAACTTCATATACATTTACTCATGCAAGCACACACAGACATGCCCATAATAAGGTGTAAACATGTTAAAGAATATTTTACATGTATAAGTTTTCTATTCAAATCCATTGAAATGGAAATAGTTCAGAAATATTTACTGAAGCCACTAACAATTCTGATCACTCAATGACCCAATATCTGAAAATTTAACAAATTTATCTGAACTTGTTGGTGATAGTGTAACCTGTGCTGCTGTATGATAAACTCTAGACTCTGTCCCGACCCAGTCACATGACTATCCAGAATATTGTAATATTAGAGTACTAGCAAGCCCTCAGTGAGTTACAATAATAAACATTTATTTTGGCCACAAGTCAACTGTGCACCTGGGTAGCCCTTCTGCTCTAGCACAGATTTAACTGAGCTTGGCTGGATCTCTATGTGGATCTGCATCAGCTGGAAGTTGAGGAGGTTGGCTGGTCTTCTTGGTCCCTGCACTTGGTTGGCATATTGCCTTGTCATTTCATGTCGCCTTTCAATCCAGAAAGTGATGGGGACTTCTCTTGAAGCAGGTCAGGAATGAGAGAATGACCTCTTGAGGGTCCCAAAGGGGTAGTAGTCTCCAGCTTCCATAATGCGTGCTAAAATTTTACATTGCATAGAATATGCTTATAAGGAAGGATGATAAATACACACCATTTGGACAATCAGTTATAATAGCTGCCTCTTAGCGTCACAAAATTAACTCTGTGATTAACCCAAAAGAATTTAGTTAATGCCAAAATGGTATCCTCAAAGAAAAAAATATTACTTTCCACAATGCTGCTAAAAGCTGGATAAGGTAACTTAATGGTAATATCATTTCTTTAGTTTTGACAGTTCACCACTGCTATTGAAAGAGAAGTTGGGTAGAAGGGGATATGGTATGTCTGTTCTGTTCAGGTAACTTTTCTATAAAGCTGAAATTATTTCTAAGGTATTCATCTATATTTTGGGACACATGATTAAAAATATAACTTGGGGTATCAACCAGTTTGGTGGCAGAACCCTTGACTCCACTTAATGGAGACGCTCCCATGAGCTGGGAAAACTGAGCAGCATGAAGAATCCCAATGAGCAAGGAAAATAGCTTGGCCAGAGCCTTGTCTCTGCAGGCTTCCAGGGTCCCAGCTCACATGGAGCCTCAGGTAGCAGTAGGGAGATGCCAAGAGAAGCAGGACAAGGGGTCTGCCAGTATCCTTTCCTAATGTGATGGATGACCCAGCTGGCTATGATGCTTACAGCAAATGCCATAGTACCACCAGGCAGCAAGGCTGGGAATTCGTTTTACTTATTTAATGGAGTAAAATCTAGATTTCATCACCTCCTTCTAATTTCTTAAGATCGATAGCATGTGATCTTTTTCAGTGTGTGGTACCTTTGAATCCAATGTTGAACCAAATGAGAAAGATAAACACAGAGCTACAGTATGAGGCAGCCAGCTTGTATA
The DNA here is from genome assembly GCF_000001635.26 of Mus musculus. NCBI lineage: Eukaryota > Metazoa > Chordata > Mammalia > Rodentia > Muridae > Mus > Mus musculus. The sequence continues at coordinate 102,792,164 of NC_000080.6, forward strand.
GTAGATACGGACTTCGTCCCTGTTCAGTCCCCTTCCTTCAAGAAACTCAAAACCCCTTCTAATGTGATAATCAAGGAATCTCCCTCCACCTTCCCTACTACGTGTCCCATGGAGTAAACTAGGACACAAACCCCAAATCTAGCTGCTGTGAGTGTCCATCCCTGGTTACTGAAATTGGCCAAGGGATCTTGATTGCCCTTCATACTGAGCTAATCATACTTTCTCCGTTATGTTTCATGTAAGAGCACTTGGAAAAGAAGGGTTTTCCTTTTAAATTATAGCACTTACTGTAAAGTTATTCGATACTAAAGACCATCCATGAGAAGAAACAAAATACAGAGAAAAATATCCTCATCATAAAGCAATTTACACCCCAGATGAAGGCAAATGGGGCCAGAGACATTGCTGGGACTTTGGTGGCTTTCTCCTACTTGTAATCCAAACAACCTAACATCAACCTAACATAATAAAGAAATCAATACATAAACGTAGGGTATTGGAATGAACATATATGAGGATGTGGATTGTGCTGAGAACTGATAGAGTGCTAAGTAGTTGTACTGTGTTTTCTTAAGTGGGAGGTCAGTGGTGTTTATTTTTATTTTATTTTATTTCGTAGCAGAATGGCTGGGTAAATTTTTGTTTGTGTTCTAGAACTCAACTTTGTGTCTGGAGAACCCAGGTGACAAAGCCCAACTGAGTTGACCATGTTTTCCAGTCTTCATTAACTCTCTCAGAAGCTCTACTTCAACCTGTCTCTCTGAGACCAGGAAGGCCAGGGCACATGCTACCAAATGAAAGGTATTAATTCTTCTTCTAGGAAACGTTATGCCACCACAAGCATCACCCTTCAGCTTGAAGATGGATAATACAAGGATGTGGTGGCAATACTGATTTCCTAGGTCCTTGTCACAGCCTTCTCACCATCTATTTCCCGACCTGTGAAAGCAAATTTTTTCCTGGTTTGAAGAGACATGGATAAGGATGTACCTCTACCTCAGCATCCCAGCTCAATGCCCCCAAAACAGGAGACAAGAGGAAGAAACTCCCAAACCAAGTTGGATTCCAAGACCACACTCTCCTGCAACTCTCTGGTCTGCATACAAGACCAGCTCACCACATTTCCAGAATCAAATAGGTCACTCCCTAAGATTTAAAGAAGTCTCTCAAGTTCTGCAGTCATACCCAACTGAGCCATAATCCTGGGGGCCTGAAACAAAAGGAAAGGAAGCCCAGTATCTCTCTCAGTGGCTGTTCATAACCTCTGGCAAGCTTGGGAAAAGGACCACATCCTGGCCACTGTCTCCCCCATCATCCTCCTGCCAAGCCCCAAGCTGCAGCATTCTCAGCAGCCATTAGGTATTGCATTTTGGCTTCATTTGCTTACATATCTAATCCACAATTGACCTCAAAAAAAAAATCAATAAAGGAAGAGGGTCAGCAATTAAATTGAACTCCCAACCCTCAAACCAAGAAGTTGACATTTTATTTTAAAGCCTTTAAGAAGCCATGAGAGGCTTGTCACCAGTTCCCAGCAGATTTGAGACCAAAAACACGCACATGATGTTTTGTAAAGGTAACTGGCAGCATGGTCCATCAGCCGCTTAAGACTGGAGATGAATCTAAAGATGCATAAGCAATGGCGAAAGTAAGGAAGGCTTGCGCGCATAGAGTCACCGTGAGGCTGGAGAAGCATGGGAGGATGGGAGAGCTTATGCAGAATGTGGAGGGGGTAGCCAGATAGATGCTCAGCAGAAGCTACAAGCCCTGCAAGAGACAAACATCAAGCTTTATGGGCTGTGCACGAATGCAGTCTCTTGTTTTCTTTTTGTTGGAGGGAAGCGAGAAGCAAACAGCTGGGATTTCTGCCTGAAACAGAAGGAAAGATTCAAGAATCCCTGTTTATTTTTCACTTAAAGAGGATTTGTCCTGAAAATTGTCAAGCTGTATGGATGCTCTTAAGGGATTTTAGCTAGAAAAAAAAAATACACACATCTCAAAGTGCTTTGGTTAGTGGCCACATAGAAATCTAAATCACAGTGGACACTGAGGGCCCTCTAGGTTTTCAGTTAGAAAAACAAAAAAAAAGGAAAATTGCTTCCTTTCTGAGTTCTCCATTACCAGCATGAGAATATAGTGTAAAGGAATTCTGAAGATCGCACAGACTATAGGAACACACAGACTAGAAACACTTGCACAAAACCACATTTTGTATTCATGAAGGCTAGAGGAGATGCCCAAGGGAATTTGCCATTCATCACAGCAACATCCCTCCCTTCCCCCACTGAGATCCTAGTGCATACTCATTCCTCTAAGTACAGGATGTTTCTTCCTTACTCACTATTTACTCACTAAATAGTGTCAAGTAAATGTCCTTTATATCTTAGATTGACATTATACATTAGATTGAGTTTAACAGTTGTAATCCATCTATCAGGACAATATATATGACTGGAATGAATGAAGTATTTTAGGTTGTGTGCTTCCCTTAGTTCCTGGAATATAAAGCAGTACTCACAAGCAGTAGCTATGCACAATCTCGTATATTACTGGAAACTGCTGGGTTTGACTGCTAGAACGCTGCAATGAGATTATCTTTCTTACCGGCAAGCTGCTTGGCTTCCTTGATCTTGTGTAGATCTTGTGCATGCAGGCACAGAAACCGTAAGTTCATGTGTGCACCAAAACACACATGCTTTTCAACCGATGTTTCCTGCAGATATCTGATACCTCTGGATCTTTTGATCTTTATCTCCTCTTCCATAAAGATCCCTGAACTCTCAGCCTAGAAAGGAAAGGATTCATGAAATCCCACTCACTAGCGGACTAGCTATTGCCAATCAATGGCTTCTGGAAAGAATCTAGTAGAATGTCTTCTGTGATCGAGTGGCTTAAAGGCTACCCATGCTCCAGCAGATGGCCCTATACCCATGCACATACAGAAAGCACTAAGTAGGCTTAGTGAGGGTTTTGCTGTGTTGTTTAGTTTGTGTTTTGTTTTCTTTTGTTTTGTTTTGTTTTTAGAGAATGTGAAGTTAATTGAAGTAAGCAGTAAGGAGATTGAAGAAGAACTAGAGGAGAAAGAATGGATGTAAATTTGATCAAAAACATGTTGTATGCATGTATAGGTGAAACAAATGAAGAGAGGAGATGGAAAAAACTAATGGTTAAGAGTGATTCCAGAGTTGAGATCCCAGTGCTCAAGTCAAGGGGCTCACAACTGCCTATGACTCCTGATCCTGGGGATCTCATGCCCTCCTTTATCCTGAACAGGGGCCCATGCACACATAGAAAACACAGACAGACACACATACACATAAATAAAAATAAACAAAAGCTTAAAAAATAAACTTTTTTTTTTTGGTAATCAAAGCATCCAACACGCCCTGGCTAGGTCCAACATTACTATTGATTGTGCTTATAGTTCTAACTCCTTGTAAAGAGTAAAACTTGTTTTCTCATCATCAGTGGGAAGTTGTGAGGCTCTTGTCCAGAACTGGACTGAAGCTCTTCCCCAGCTTGGCCAATTGCACTTAAACTCAGGGTATCCACCCCAGAAAGAATGCAGTTGTTTCCAAGCAGAATGAGTCGGGGATTCTAAGCAGAAAAGTTTTCATGTCTTTAAGAGGAGCAGCAAGGAGTTCCATTTTTATCACAAAATAGTGCTTGAAGCAGACCAAAACTAGAGTCTGTCCCATCTCGTTTCCTCTTCTCCATTCCCTGTAACAGTGAGAGGCAGGGAGGAACTGACAAGACAAAAAAAAAAAAATCACTTGAAATCTGGCAAAAGGCCACTTGGCTTTGTAGATTCACCAAGTAATCTTGGCCAACAGAAAATGGTCCTTAAATAACAGTATGGAACAGTCAACCCCTCTGGGATGCTCATTAAATGTTCATTAGCTGTCTGTAGAGAGTCCTAAACCCCATTGACTCATGCTGTCCTATTTGTTGCCTCTAGCTCTGTTGACTACCTCCCACCACCATCTTCTTTGGAGTCTATCTATAAATGCAGGCCACTGTTTTTGAGACTTCATATCTCCAACACTAACCATGTAATGATGAGGGTTTTTTTATTAAGTAGTTTATTGATGAAAGATATTTTCAGATAAGCCCAGAGTTACAAATGTGTAACTAACCCAGGAAATTTTTGATATAGTTGTTGAAGATGACCCAGTTTCCTGTTGTCAATGTTTTTCAGCATTTTTCTTTAATTAATCATTATATCTGCCTTGGGAAACATAAAGGATATAGCATTCATTCCATTTGGTGCAGTTTTCCCATAGGCATTCTGTAGAACGAGCTACCCCACTATATACTTTGGAAACATAAAGCTAAGGACACATAGTCCCTGTTCTTAGTTTCTATTCAAGGAAAAGGAGCAAAGCAAAAGTACATGCAACTGTAATACAAAGTAGGCAGTGAAAAGATTCTGGTTGTAGGCTAAATGGAAAATACTGAATGGATGCAACTAGGCGAACATAACTGAAAGTATATTTTAGAAAGACCATCAAACTGGCAGATGGAGAAAAGGGATCAAAAACCACAAAACCATTAGGAGAAATGCATTGCTAAAGATTCCACAAGAAACAAACACAAGAGCCAATGCAAGATGCCAATTAATAACAGACAAACATCAGATAGATAGATAGATAGATAGATAGATAGATAGATAGATAGATAGATATGATAGATAGAGATGATAGATAATTGAATAGGTAGAAAATTAGTTAGAAAGATGATTGGATAGATGATATAGATATAGAAATAGATAATAGATAGATAGATAGATAGATAGATAGATAGATAGATAGATGATAGATAATAGATGATAAGTAGCCATTATAATTATAAAGAACTGACTTGTGCCATCATTGAGGGTGATTCCCATGATTTGTGTGCAAACTGAAGAAACTATGATCCACATTTAGGAAAAGATCAGTATGTACACTCATTGTTAATGCAAAGAGAGAGAATTCCCATATGCCTTTTCATTCTATGAAAATCTCTATTTAGGTGAGATGATAACCACCTGATTCAGGTGAGATCAGATGATTTCCCTAAAATCCCTAAATCAGATGATTTAGTCTAGAGATTCAAATGCTAACTTCTTTTTGAAGTACTATCACATACACACTCAGTAATGTTAACCAGCCTAAAACCCAGTTAAGTTGACAAATAAGATTAACCATCCTGGAGACTGCTGGAATAATCTAGAAAACACAGCAGAGAGGCCTGGGTGAGGAGGTTCATATGGGGGGAGGGGGGCAGAAAATCAGTGAAGAGATTTGTATTGTGGAAAACTAATTAGCTGATGAGGGATAGCAAAGAAATATGAACAATATTCCTCTCTCTGATTGGTGGGGAGCACTGCTATTCACTGTCGGAGGGCGTAGCAGAAGTGAAAGGCATTAGGTCAGCTTGAACAGCAGAGCATGGAAGGTGGTTGGGAACCAAAGAAAACACTATAAAAGAACAAAGGAGACTCTGACAGAGAGCAGCAGCATGGCAGGCAAGGCTCATTCCTGTCTTCCAGGGCCTGGACATTCTTCAGGCAGTCCCATATTTTTCAATTCTGGGGCTCCTGACATCTGTGTCTTCAGCTATGGTCTAAGAGTAGAGTTACACCAACACGCTCCCTGATTTTGACTTTTCAACTTAGACTGTAGCAAAGGTTTTCGATGGTCAGTTTTGACATGTCTCAGCCTTCAAATCAGTGCAAGCCCATTGACCTAATAAATCCTTTAAATCAGTCAGTCCCTCACCCCATGCACACTCTGAGGCTTCACAATGGTTGTCAGCTTGGCTGGATGTAGAAGAAAACAAGAGACAAGCCACTTAGCACACCTGGAAGGCACTTTTTAAATTTTTTTATTTATTATTTTCTTTATATACATTTCAAATGCTATCCCGAAAGTTCCCTATACCCTCCCCCTGCCCTGCTCCCCTACCCACCCACTCCCACTTCTTGGCCCTGGTCTTCCCCTGTACTGGGGCATATAGAGTTTGCAAGACCAATGGGGCCTCTCTTACCAATGATGGCCAACTAGGCCACCTTCTTTTTTCATCGAGTTAAGTGACATGCCCTGAAGGAGGCCACCATCCAGTGGCAGCCCAGGTAAAAGGAGATTTTTTGACTGCTTGCCTTCATGTCTTCCTGGAACATTCATCTACCCTGACTCTGCCTGCTTCTGCTGCTGCTGATATGAGAACCCACCTTCTTCAAGATCTTAATGTGGAGTGAAAACAAGTGACCATTCAGGAATCCTCCAGGCATTCAGTACCAAACTGGGACTTCTGAGGCAACCAGCCTTACAGACAGAACAGCCTCAAGGTCAGTTCATCCAGTATAAAGATAGCCACTGTAGAACTATCCAGACTGTGTCATCAATTAAATTACTATTTAATATAAAATTTCTAAAATAAAATAGACTAAGTCTATCAGTCTAATGCTCTCTCTCTCTCTCACACACACACACACACACACACACACACACACACACATACACACACACACACACACACACACACACGCACACACACACACACACACACACACGCAGAGTATTTATTCAGTGAGTAATAAATAGACAGGCTTTCAGGCAATAGAAATAATTGAAGTAATTCTCTTGGAAAAATTAACCTGAACCATGAAGAGTCCTGGACAATAAATGGTTAACAGTGTGGTGTCTAAACAGTGTCTGGGATGTGGCAAAGACTCAAGTCTCTAGACCATATGAAGGAACTTAAGAAATGGATGCTCGCAGCCATCCATTGGACGGAGCACAGGGTCTGCAATGAAGGAGCTAGAGAAAGTACCCAAGGAGCTGAAGGGGTTTGCAGCCCCATAGGAGGAACAACAATATGAACTAACCAGTAACCCCCCCCCCCGAGCTCTCAGGGACTAACCCACCAACCAAAGAAAACACATGGCAGGAGAGTCCCTTGGTCCTGTGAAGGTTCTATGCCCCCAGTATAGGGGAATGCCAGGGCTAGGAAGCAGGAGTGGGTGGGTTGGTGAGCAGGGGGAGGGGAAAGGGAATGGGGGTTTTCAGAGGGGAAATCAGGAAAGGGGATAATATTTGAAATGTAAATAAAGAAAATATCTAATTTTAAAAGAGAAGAAGAAGAAGAAGAAGGAGGAGGAGGAGGAGGAGGAGGAGGAGGAGGAGGAGGAGGAGGAGGAACTTTGCCTGCTTTTAAGTCTGTTTTCTCTCTCCAACCCTTCTTCCTTTAGCATACTCCATGGCCTCCATAAAGATCTGGAGCAGATATCTAAGTGCAGAAAAAGAACAAATGAATGTAACATAGCATTGTTTGACTGATACCCAAAGAGCCAACCACCACTTATTCCAGTTTATCAAAAGTTATATATGATTGCTCAGTGTTGATTATGACAATGACCTGGTAAAACTACTTCAGAGGAGGAAATCAAAGGAGAAGAAGGTTAAAAAAAAAAAGAAAGAAAAGGTAAACTAAAAAAATAAAAGTAAATACTTTACAAATAAATATAAAAACCTTGAAAATTATTATTTTCTTAGTCACATATAACACTAAATAGAATTCATAATACCAATTTATATTATTTAGACAATATTAATTAGAGTTACAGTATATCAAAGTATCTGTTTTTACCAGAGGCTATTTCATTTTTGTCTTCACAAATAGCTCTTTGATACAGGAAAAAACATATTTGGAAAGATTAAGTCATTTATCGGGTGCCTCTCAGTAAATGATGGATTTAGAATTTAAGTCCAGATCTAACTTTCTGTGTGTTGTCTGCCCTTAAGCTATTTGCCTTTCTGCCCTTTGAGATGTTTGTTAAAGAAAGCTCAAAACAAGCTAGAAGGAACAGCAGAGTTTATCTTCTTTTAAGAGTAATAAACAGTGATTTTCTTGTGGCTGTACAAGCCATTATAGCAGACAGTTGTCTTTTACTGGGAGCCACAAAGAAAACCTACCAACACAAATTACAGCTCCCGATCACAGCTGAACTGTTTGCAAAGAACAAGAAGTTCTTATTGCCCTGGAAATAAAGACTGGGGGAGAGGACAGAGTGGGGAGGGAGGGACTGCCATTAACCTCACTTATTTCAAATAAGCACTTTGATGAACAAAAGCAATCAGGAAGTTAAAATAAGCCGAATTTTAATGGATGTGTATGCTTTATGCTTTGTGTGCCTTTGTTCATGTAGAAACTCACACATAATGGAAGTGGGGGCTCTGAAAAGCCAAAATTCACAGAGAGCCGAGGTCCTTCCGGTTAACTTCTAGACAACTACCCACACGATAAAGAAGGCTGTATATTGGCTTTTTCTTTAGGCTAAAGTTCCGAGGTTGGTAGGTTTATAAAGATGATTGCTAAGGTTGGTGTAATAGAGGAGCAAAGTGACTGTGTTTTTCATATTTTTACATTTTTATTTATGAATGAGGAAAGTGGATGCACATGTCAACCATCTAGGTGGAAATCAGAGGACCGACTTTAGAAGTTGACTTTCTCCTTCAGCTCTATGGATTCTGGAAATCAAACTTGGGTAGTCAGTCTCTATGACAACTACTTCTATCAACGGAGCCATCTTGTAATCCGAACGTGACTGTATTTTTAAACAGAGACTTCAATCTGCTTCACATTAGCATCTCTTTTCCTATGATGACTCATAACAGCAATGAATGATAAATGGGTTTCTTTTATGATCCATCGCAAGTAAATTTCAAACTTGATGAGAAAGGCTCACCAGAAAGAGACCTTTGAGCTGAAATAAGCACTCATGCTAATTGGGAAGGAATTAGTGGAGTGAGAAAGGACCCAAAAAGTGGGGATGTTCTGGGTCAAAGGACGGAAGAAGAGGGTAAGAGACAGAAGAAACGAGAGCAGCATGATCAGAGCAGAAAAAAACAAATTAATGTTCTCTTGTACTAAAACTTTCAGTTGTGTGTATGCACATGTGTGCATTCCTGGGGAATCAGGTAAGTGTAGGGTGGGGGTGCACACATGCATGTAGAGGTCAGAGGACAACCCAAGTTCTTAAGGTGCTATACACTTCTGTTGAGATAGAATCTCAAGCTGGCCTGAAACTTACCAGTGGCCAGTGAGTCCCAGGACCTGCCTTTCTCCTTCAGTCCTAAGATAATAAGCAAGTGTGGCATGCATTAGGTGGATTCTAGTGACCAACCCCTGGTTCTCCTACTTGCATGGCAACTGAGACTGACACATGTTCTTGGTCCCATGATTCCTTCCTTCCCTTTCTCCAGCCTTGTTGACTGATATGTTTCTAGGTATCTTTTGAATTATAAAGCTTTGGCCACAGCAATTGTGATGTCAACTTAAATAGCTACACGGTATGTCCCATTAATTACATGTGACTTCTGCAGACAAAGACCTAGAATGGACCAAAGTGTAAAGTATAGCCAGAAGAGACAAGTGTGACATGAAACATGCACAAACACAGAAAGGACTCCAGATGGAATAGCCATTGTTTAAACGTTGTATTTAAGTTAACAGAACAGCCCAAGTAGTGTAAAAGGGGAGAAATGAGAGTCAAATCGCAAAAAATCCTACCCTAGACTCTTAAAGCTATATGTTAAAGAGTATTTTTGGTTGTGAGCCTAACCTTTAAAACCTGAGCCATCTATCCAATTATGTACAATAAAAGAACTTCCAGAGGTAACACCATCCCTGATTTCAAACTGCACTACAGAGCTACAGTGATAAAAACTTCATAGTTTGGCAAAAGAATAGACATGTTGACCAATAAAGTTGAATCAAAGGCCCAGACATAAATTCACAAGCCTGTGGATACCTGTGTTTTTTTTTCAATAAAAAGCCAGAAATATACATTTAGAAAGAAAGAAAGAAAGAAAGAAAGAAAGAAAGAAAGAAAGAAAGAAAGAAAGAAAGAAAGAAAGAAAGAAAGAAAGAAAGCATCTTTTTCAACCAATCATGCTGGTCTAATTGGATGTCTGCATGTAGAAGAAGACAAATAAATTCACATCTATCATTCTCCACAAAACTCAAGTTCAAGTGAATCAAAGACCTCAACATGAAACCAGACCCACTGAGCCTGACAGAAGAAAAAATTAGGAATGGCTCTGAATGCACTGGCACAGGGCACAACTTCCTGAGAAAAACACCAACAGCTCAGGCACTAAGATCAAGAAACTGAAGGCCTCAAGAAACTGAAAAACTTCTGTAAGGCAAAGGGCACCTTTAGTAGAGCAAAGTGACAGCCGATGGAATAGGAAAAACATTTCCCAAATTCCACATCTGACAGAGGAATAATATCCAAAATATATAAAGAACTCAAGAAACAGCATCAAAACAAATAATCCAGTTAAGTGTGGGGTACAGAACTAAACAGAGTATTCTCAACAGAGGAATATCAAAAGGCCAAAAAGCGCTAAATGTTCATCATTCTTAGTCAAGAGGGAAATGCAAATCAAAATGACTCTGAGATTCCATCTTACACCCATCAGAATTGCTAAGATCAAAAACTCAAACTACAGCTCCTGCTGATGAGGACGCGGAGCAAGGGAAACACTCCTCTATTGCTGGTAGATGTGAAAACTTGTACAACCACTTTGAAAATCAATATGACAGTGTCTCAGAAAATTGAGAACCAATCTACCTTAAGACTCATCTATACCACTCCTGGGCATATACCCAAAGGACTCACCATCCTACCACAAGAACACTTGCTCAACTTTGTTCACCACAGCTTTATTCATAGCAGCCAGAAACAACCTCGACATCCATCAACCAAAGCTTGGATTAAGAAAAATGTGGTACATTTACTCAGTGGAGTATTAGTCAGCTGTTTAAAGATATAAAATCATGAAACTTGCAGGCATGGATGGAGCTAGAAACAATCATACTAAGTGAAGCAGCCCTGACCCAGAAAGACAAACAGGGTATGCACTCAATCATAAGTACATATTAGCTGCAAAGGAAAGGATAATCATGCTACAATCCTCAGACTCAGAGAGGCTAAGTGACAAGGAGGACACAAAGGGGATACAAGAATTTCCATGGGAAGGAGAAATAGAACAGATCTTGTGGGTGGACTTGGGATAGTTAGGCATGGGAATAGGTGGGATCAGATGGGGAGGGGATGACTGAGGAAGCGACGACTGGGAGAGATGACTGGGACTTAGAGGCATTTGGTGGATGAGGCAGAAACTTAATGCAGTGGAAACTCCGTGATGCCCCTCAACAGAGGAATGGATACAGAAAATGTGGTACATTTACACAATGGAATACTATTCAGCTATTAAAAAAATGAATTTATGAAATTCCTAGGCAAATGGATGGACCTGGAGGGTATCATCCTGAGTGAAGTAACCCAATCACAAAGGAACGCGCACAATATGTACTCACTGATAAGTGGATATTAGCCCAGAAACTTAGGATACCCAAGATATAAGATACAACTTGCCAAACGCATGAAATTCAAGAAGAATGAAGACTAAAGTGTGGACACTTTACCCTTTCTTAGAAATGGGAACAAAACACCCATAGAAGGAGTTACAGAGACAAAATTTGGAGCTGTGACGAAAGGATGGACCATCTAGTGACTGCCATATGCAGGGATTCATCCCATAATCAGCTTCCAAATGCTGACACCATTGCATACACTAGCAAGATTTCGCTGAAAGGACCCAGTTATAGCTCTCCCTTGTGAGACTATGCCGGGGCCTAGCAAACACAGAAGTGGATGATCACAGTCAGCTATTGGATGGGTCACATGGCCCCTAATGGAGGAGCTAGAGAAATTACCCAGGGAGCTAAAGGGAACTGCAACCCTACAGGTGGAACAACAATATGAACTAACCAGTACCCGGGAGCTCTTGTCTTTAGCTGCATATGTATCAAAAGATGGCCTAGTCGGCCATCACTGCAAAGAGAGGCCCATTGGACTTGCAAACTTTATATGCCCCAGTACAGGGGAACGCCAGGGCCAAAAAGGGGGAGTGGGTGAGTAGGGGATTGGGGGGGGTGGGTATGGGGGACCTTTGGGATAGCATTGAAAATGTAAATGAGGAAAATACCTAATAAAAAAACTGGAAAAAAAAAAGAAATCTATAAGGGTAACCCTAGATAAGACTCCTACCACAAGAACACTTGCTCAACTTTGTTCACAACAGCTTTATTCATAGTAGCCAGAAACAACCTCAACGTCCATCAACCAAAGATTGGATTAAGATAGGGGATACAGATCCAAATCTGCTCTGTGGAAAGACTGGAACACCATCCCTGCCACAAAACCTTTGACCTACAATTTGTCCTGCCTGTAAGGTATGCTTAGGGTACAGATGACACTGAACTTGTAAGAGTGGCCAACCAATGGCTGGTTTAAGATGAGACTCATGCCTGACACTGCCTGGAAGGCCAAAAGCCAGAGGCTGGATAGCCCAGAGATATAGACAAACAAACAAACAAACCCTAATGATATTCTCCTATTCTAGTATACCTGAGCCTATCATAATCTTCTCCAGAGAGGTTTCATCCAGCAACTGATAGGAGCAGATACGGAGACCCACAACCAAATATTAGGAGGAGCTGCAGGGAGTCCTGCAGAACATGGGGAGTAAGGATTATAGAAGCCAGGAGTGTCAAGAACACAAGAACAAGCTCACAGAATCAACCAGGGCTCAGAGAGGCTCACAGAGACTAGACTGACAATCAGAGCACATGCACGGTTTTGAGTTAGGTCCTCTGCATATATGTTGTGGTTGAGGAGCTTGGTGATTTTGTGGGACTCCTAACTGTAGGGCAGGGACTGTCTCTGACTATTTTCCCTGCTTTGGGGAGACTTTTCCTCCTACTGGGTTTCCTTGTCCAGCTTTGATGTGAGGGTATATGCTTAGCCTTATTGTACCTTATTATGTTGTGTTTGGTTGGTATCCCTGGGAGGTCTGCTCTTTTCTGGAAGGAAATGGAGGAGGAGTGGATCTGGGGGAGAGGGGAGTTGGGGGGACACTGGCAGGAGAGGAGGGAAAACAGCTAGAGATGTAATATATGAGAGATGACGAAACAAAAAATAGATTATAAAAAAGAGTCATAATACACAGTGAAATGAAATGAATGTTTGTGGTGGGTATTATAATAAGCAACACAATAAACTTGACACTAAGCTGTCGCATGTCTAAAGACCAAACCTAAAAGAAAAATTATTAACACAATAGAATTATCTTCTGAATATTTTAAGTGAGGTAAAATTTTTTGACAAAAAAAAAATTACAGAAAAGGGGACTGTACCCAAGATCATTAGAATTTTTAGACTTTAAGCAGCTATCTACAACCCCATGTTCCAGACAGCGTTGACTTCAGATCATGCCAAATGTGTTCTTATTTAGCCTGTCCTACATTGCTCAGAAAAGGAAACGCTATAGACAATCTTGAGGATGCCTGTCAGTTAATTCATCATCATTTTTAATAACAACATAGAGATAAAGGCAGAAGGGCCAGCCTTCAGAAAATGATTTTCTCCTGAGTATTTTTAGAAATTCAAGTTACATTGTGATTTTTAAAACATAGATTGTATTATTTATAGCTGAAACACAAATGACTATGGAAAGAAAAAGGTGGTGGTCTAATGAAATAAGCCCAGTTTTGGCTCCAAGGAGACCGTGGTTCGGCTCTAAGCAAACAATGCAGTGGCCACCTCTCTTGGTGAATGACCGCACCTGATGGATGCGTGCAAACAGCAACGCAAAATAATATATGAGGAGCTTGCGTGCATCAGCTACAGTCTGAACCTCAGCCTTGGCAGTTTGGCGGTTTCGGGGAGCTAAAACATGAAGAGAAGGATAAAATCTTCCTTGTTTCTTCATGCCCTTTTGAGATTTCAGCTTAAGGCCCTAGAAAAAGGCAAGAGCCTCTAACCATTGGAAATTATAGCATCAGCGCCCCCTTCTGCGCCACTCTCCACATCCCTTTTCCACCCTGAATGCATCAGTTCTTGTCTGATCTCGGAAGCTAAGCAGGGTCCATTCCGGTTCCCACTTGGATGGGAGACCACCCTTTAAAGTAACCCACGCCTCACCAGAGTTAATGTTACGGTGTGAATTAGTGTGCCTGAGAACATGCTGTCACTGAATAGAGCAGAAAGGCAAAACAGTTTTGCTCAGCCTGCTGTCCTAAAGCCAGCACACAAAACAAATGTAAAATATCAGCAGAAAAATCCCCCGCTTCTGACATGTAAACTGTCCCAGCCACAAAACCACAGTGTAAGGCTTGGCAGTAAAACACTGTACAGTCTAAACTGAGTTAGGTGGCCACCCTGAGGGCACAACTCCTCAGATCCCAGAGAGATGAAGAGGCCTGCCACAAGTGGTCTGGGTTGTACTCAATCCCTCAACTGAAAATCAGACTTCTGTGCCGGGTGACAGACCGTTGGAGAAGCAAAGACTATTCCTGAAGGGTCGCAATGTAATGCCACAAGGCTCCTGAGCGCTGGGGAGCTACAGGAGACAGCATGACATCTTGCTCTTCCTGTGGGATGATTCGGCTTCTTATCTAAAGGAAATAGCAGAAGTGGAGCAGAGGGTAGAGAGGAGAGGAAATGGCGACGAGTGGAGGTCAGCCAGCCTGTGGTCACGTGGCTCACCTTCGCTGTCCTAGCCTCTGAAAACCGAAAATACAGAGGGAAATTGTGCCCTGTCAGAGAGTAACTGAGAACGCAGAAAGTTTTCAACACCGGAAACCTTGAGGGAATAATTAAAGCCTGTCGCACTATCCTTTCTGTTTGGGTCTCTGCTAGCAACCCTTCACACTACACACACACACACACACACACCAATAAGTGATCAGTCACACCAAAAAATGAGAAATTAATATAAGACTGGAAAAGGAGAAGATGTTAGAGACAAGCTTCTGTTTTTTTTAACAGGAAAGACAAGCAAAATTATTTGGGGCTTCCTCACCCCACCAAAAAGACAAAACAAAACAAAACAAAACAAAACAAAACAAAACAACTATTTCAGAAATGAGCTAGTCAGGTTTCTGGATAAAATGATGCAAGTCCTCATGCCTGCAAGATAAGCATGGGAGCATTTTACTAACTGAGCTATCCCCCAAACTACGTGTGTGTGTGTGTGTGTGTGTGTGTGTGTGTGTGTGTGTGTGTGTTCTCTGTGTGTTTTTTCTCTGTATGTGTGTTTTTTCTCTATGTGTGTGTTTTTTCTCTGTGTGTGTTTTTTCTCTGTGTGTATGTGTTTTGTGTGCGTATGTATGTGTTCTGTGTGTGTTTTGTGTATATGTGTGTTTTCTGTGTGTGCTATGTGTGTTCTGTGTGTGTTTGTATTCTCTGTGTGTGTGTTCTGTGTGTGTTCTGTGTATGTGTGTTCTGTGTGTGTGTGTTCTGTGTGTGTGTGTTCTGTGTGTTCTGTGTGTGTGTGTTCTGTGTGTTCTGTGTGTGTGTGTTCTGTATGTGTGTTCTGTGTGTGTATGTTCTGTGTGTGTGTTCTGTGTGTATGTTCTCTGTGTATTCTGTGTGTGTGATGAGTGTGTGTATGTGTGTGTGCGTGCGCTCACGCGCACACGCATTGCATGTGTGTATTCTTTTTTCCATTTGTTGTCTTCTATTTGGGAGTGGGTTTTGTCTGTCTTTTCTACTTATTTCTTGAACTTTACCAAATGAACAAAGTTAGGGCCCTTCAGTGATTGAAAAAGTGAATAAAATTTTAGTGGAAAATTTCTCCGCCATTTTGACTGTTTGCAAGTGGGCCAACCAGAGCATGGAGATTCTGGGGAAAATATGTGAGAAATGAATTTAAGTCGGTGATTATGGTTCATGTCTCCCTGCCCTTATGAACCTCTACCTGGGGGTCCACTCTGACCAACTGCTTTGTGAAAGACAAAGTTAGCTTCCCAAGTGAGCTGTTGGTGGGCTCGAAAGGAGAAATTTTATTCCACTGGATCCTTGACATCTTACGGAGACAGTCCCAGGTTTGTGCTTACCTCATGGGAAAATATGAGAAGAAAAGCAATGGTCCTCTTACAAATGTGTGAGACAGGCAGAGAAAGGGACTATGCAACAAACAGGACTCACAGGACAGGAGTCAGCCTTCTCTGGGATACGGAGCTATCTACAGTCTCCTTATATACATTCCTCCTTAGGGAAGAGCAGAAAAAGGCAAGACTATTTCTCTCTCGTGACTTCTTGAAGTCAGCAATAGAGGCATACATCTGGTCCTGATTCTGTGGGTCAACTCAAGGGCATGGAAGATCCAGATAAGATGTATCTACCAGAGAGAGAAGTATATGAATGGGGGACTAGCTGACCCTGCAGGTACCTCAGCAAACACTGTCCACCCACTAGGAGTTAACTGTGGACCTTCCCTGTTTTACTGTCTCTCTACCTCTCTGCCCCTGGATAGATCTCCAGCAGTAGAAAGCTAACCACCTCAGGCCCAGCTCTCAATCCATGAAAGATTTGAGACACTAGACTCATCCGTAGCTGTCAAAAGATTCCATGGTATATCCCACAGTCTTCCAGAAGGTTGGTAGCAAAACTGAATGCCAATTATCCATAGCAGTGATCCATTTATCGTCATCTTTACATAGGCTGGCATCCCTTCCTTCCTTATCTTACTTGTAAGTTGTCTCCTGGTACTTCCTGAGACACGGCATACCAGAGAAACCACTTGTAGTCAAGCCCTTGACTCAAGTGCAGCTTTGGGGGAGGTTACCCTAAAACACAGCCTTTCAGGAGGGAGATACCGGGTTCACATTATCTCTGGGACTCCTTCTTACTTTAAGTGCTTGGTTTAATAGAAAATCTCATGTGTTCTCAAACCAGCTACTTCATGTTGTGCCTCACAGTTACTGTGAAGAGGAGATTATACCAGCTACTGGGTGTATCTGCATTTCAGCATATGTCTGGGTCAGAAGTCACACGTGAATCCTCAAGAGATCACACTTTTTGAATGACCAATGTTTGACACAAGGATGGTGTTTATCAGTGTGAATTCTCTTTTCCTTTCTACCAGGAAACACACTTCTCTTGGCATCTAACTCAATGTGGATATGTGATTCCCAAGTGTTTTATCATCATCACAATAGATCTTAAGGACTATAAGTTCTTTCATTTCAAATCAAGTTTTGCTCAAATGAGGCAGACAGAGCCACCGCCTTCTAGTATGCATAAGCTTTCAAATTTCTGCAGACATGAACTGTTATATAGAAGGATATCTTTAACTGATATTTTAAATATCAAGTTCATTTAGCATATATATCATTAATGATTGATCCATCAGCTTCCTGGAGAACAACAAAGAATTTCAGATGTGCCTGGGACATGGAAAGAGTATGGAATGCATGTCACCCTGAAGGATTCTCCTATTCACAGTAATTGTGAGACTCCTGGTTTCTGGGCGACAGAATTTTCACTTCTCTCATTTCTAAAAGGCAACCTGGCTTCCCAGCTACAGCTCTCTGCTCCTTTAACTCAAAGAAAATCTGTGGCTCCTTTCTCATTTCCATTTTCCAAGGTCTCGCTCTCAGCTGTTCTTCTCCTCTCCTCTCATCCATCCATCCATCTCTCATGCCATTTCTCTCCCTTTCCTGAGCCCATGAGCCTCTTTTCTCCTGGTTAGCTTTCTACACCTAATCTATTACAGAATCAGACTCTCTCTCTACATGCCTTCCAGAAAATTCAATGAAAAAAAAAAAAAAACCCAAACCCATCACACCTACATCCCTGGAGCAGACACAGGTCTCAGCAGATGTTCTGAATTCCTTCTACAGGGACCTCACTACGAGGCTCTGTGCAGCCTTTAGGAATATATCCTTTAGCAACCTGCACATTGCTTTGCCCTTCCCTCTCTAACTTCTTTAAAATGAACCAGAGGAAAGCTCTTGTGATCAGAGTAGAAGAATATTGTGCTCCTGGTAGCAATAAATGCATTCCCTCATCAGATGATCAAACAAACTTTTCAGATGGAAGTTGCTGAGCCCAGACTTTGCCTTCCTCCCAGGATCCCCGAGGCCTCACCCTTCCTGTGCGAACTTGCAGACTTCCCTAACTGCCACTAGGGACCACAACTGCCTGACTCACAACCAACAGGAAGCAGGCTGTGAGGGGCCAGGTGAAATGAAGTCAAAGACACAGGAAATGCTCTGAGCCAGATTTCTATCATTGCCCCAGGTGATGTCCTTTGCCTGAGTTAGCTAACTATACAACCCAGCATCCTCCCCAGGTCGAGGCAGAGCTCAGATACCATCTGTCCCAATCTCTCACCCAAATAATAAATTCTGAAGGAAACATTCCTGCAGCTCAGCCAGGCAACTTCTGCCTGTTTGTAGAAGCCCTTGAGAAACATGTGGACAGACTCACTCCTCTCTTGTGCAAGCTACACTGCCTTGGGTTCTCCCTCACTGCTTGCTGAACACTTCCTATGGGGACCGTGTTCTTTTTGTTTCACTATTGTTAGCATGCTTGGTTTCAGGGCCAGGTTCAAAGTCAGTAACTCCAGCCACTAAAATTGATGAGGTGTTGTGACCATGTTATTATTTGCCACTGCTCTACTCTGTTGTAGGTAAATACCAGGTCTTAGGGGTAGGTGTTAAACATTCCTCACAAACAGTGTGTGGTGGAACAAGCCTGTAAGCCCAGCCCCTGGGAAGGTGAAACGGGTCACCAATCCCAAGCCATCCTGGAAAGCAAGACTCTGTCGCAAATAATTTTAAAAGAAAAAATTCTCATTACACACTAGAGTGGATATGTGCCTTTATTTAACTTCTTCCACATTTTTTAGTAATCGGGCAGAGGGATAAGAAAATAACAGCACAGCATTTTTTTTTTCTTACAATATCAAAACAAACCTTAAAATAGTACAACATTTCGAGACCTATATTTTTCCATCTCATGTAGCACCACACCTGGAAAGAATCGTCACTGAAAGAGCAATGAAAGTTAATGTAAGATGGGCAGGAAGAAAGGGAAATAGATGGAAAAGCAGAGTGTCCAGACATTAGGAAGAATCCCATGGGGTCTAGCTAGTATAGAAATATGAAGCCACTTCTCGCTTCATGCTGTGAGTGGCCATATACTAGACACTGCCAAGACATAATACCGCACAGGAACAGGCTGAGAATAGGGAAGGAGAACAAGAAAACAAGGAGCCGTGAAGAAACAGGAAAGAGAAAAGCCCTAAGAGGATATTTGCCTCACTTCACCGCTATTGCTACCAAAAGCAAGGGAGTTTCATTGTTCTCTCTCTCTCTCTCTCTCTCTCTCTCTCTCTCTCTCTCTCTCTCTCTCTCTCTCTCTCTCTCTCCCTGCCTCCCTCTCTCTCTCTCTCTCTCTCTCTCTCTCTCTCTCTCTCTCTCTCTCTGTCTCCTATTCTTGTAGCTCTGTGTAGCTCTAGTCATGACGATTTCCACAGTATTCAGCAGAAACATGCTCTACCCTCTGTATCTGGCATGCATTTGCAGCAGAGAACCCAGCATCCATACTGAGAACGGAAAACATAAGCCCTCTGACAGAAACAGAGGTTCGAAAGAACAGCTTCTTCCTGAGTTGAGAGTGTGCCTAGTTAGAACCAGAGTTGGGTGTGGGCTTGGGTTGTGCCATGCTCGGTTTTGCTGTGTTTTGTTAGGTTTTGTTTTCCAGGGGATAACATCTGGTGAGAGACCTTCAAGACGCCCAAGTAACTCTGCTGCAGGTTTAGCAGAGAAGAGCTGTGTTTGCTCAAAGACAGCTGTAGCATACACAAGGAAGACGCTTGCTGAAGGATTATTTCACACTCCCTGCTCTCTGGGTTTTGACTTTTTTCCTTTGGCCTCTACAATGCATTCCATTTGCATGTTGTTTTCCGTGTTGAGTGGAGCAGAACAGGCTGGGGAATCCAAACTGATGACTTCCAGAATCCTCTCTTAGGTCCTGGGAGTTTAACGCCTTTTCCCAGTACACTTGGAAGAGTTTCT
Source organism: Mus musculus (assembly GCF_000001635.26). Lineage (NCBI taxonomy): Eukaryota > Metazoa > Chordata > Mammalia > Rodentia > Muridae > Mus > Mus musculus. The sequence goes on from NC_000080.6 coordinate 102,812,087, forward strand.
CGGGCTATCTACAAAATCTCTCCCACGTCTGTGAATTTATTATTGAGTCTGCTGTTTCTATCGGTTAACTCTTCCAGATGGCGTTAGTTGCCTTGGAAGCTCCTGTTGTCTGTAAAATTTTACCTGAAGTTCACATCAGGCTGCTTGGTATTAAGACAAGAGTACAATGAGCAGAGATAATTGTAAAGAAGAGTCTCGGGTACTAAATATCTTTTGAATGCAATAATAAAAGATTTACAGTTTATTATTATTATTATCATCTAGTTACATCAATGAAAGGTTTCAAACACTCCAAATACCCAAATGTATTCAGTTTACATTTACAATATGCGCAGAATGGTAACCTGGCTCTGCAAAAGATAGAGCCTTTTAAAAAAAAATACAAGACATGGTCCCTGCACTCCCACAGTTTAAAATTGAACTAAACCACTGGGAACATTGAAGGGGCAGGCATGAGGAAGAGAGATCTCAGGGGGACCAGATCTGATACAGTTTTGAACAATGAGGATCCCTGCAGAGGTAAAGAGAGACAAGCTTCCAGTCTGAGAACAGCAGGATGAAAGTGTGAGAAAGGGAACCTTTAAGAGCATTCAGCAACAACCAGTAGGCCTGAAGAGGAAGCCAGCAGAGAGAGAAAACTAGTCCCTTAAGAGAGTTTCAATTGGACCATCTAGAAACTGCCATATCCAGGGATCCATCCCATAATCAGCCTCCAAACGCTGACACCATTGCATACACTTGCAAGATTTTGCTGAAAGGACCCAGATATAGCTGTCTCTTGTGAGACTATGCCGGGGCCTAGCAAACACAGAAGTGGATGCTCACAGTCAGCTGTTGGATGGATCACAGGGCCCCCAATGGAGGAGCTAGAGAAAGTACCCAAGGAGCTAAAGGGATCTGCAACCCTATAGGTGGAACAACATTATGAACTAACCAGTACCCCCGGAGCTCGTGTCTCTAGCTGCATATGTATCAGAAGATGGCCTAGTCGGCCATCACTGGAAAGACAGGCCCATTGCTCGTGCAAACTTTATATGCCTCAGTACAGGGGAACGCCAGGGCCAAGAAGTGGGAGTGGGTGGTTGGGGGAATGGGTGGGGGAGTGTGTGTGGGACTTTTGGGATAGCATTGAAAATGTAAATGAAATAAATACCTAATTTTTAAAAAAGAGTTTCAATCTTTTGAATTCTATGAAGAGTCCCATTCTCTTCTCTCTAGGATATCAAGTACATTAAACAGGCTTTGCTTTTTCTTCTAATTTTCTTTCTTTTTCCCAACCTCTCATTTATTTCAGTCTCCATTTTCTTTCCTTCTTTCTTCTTCTTCTTCTTCTTCTTCTTCTTCTTCCTCTTCCTCTTCCTCTTCCCCTTCCCCTTCCCCTTCCCCTTCCCCTTCCCCTTCCCCTTCCTCCTCTTCCTCTTCCTCTTCCTCTTCCTCTTCCTCTTCCTCTTCTTCTTCTTCTTCTTCTGTTGCGCGCGCTCAACAGGCCAGGAAGAACGACGCTGCTACAGGATCCTTCTGCACACATTTATTCAGTCCTGTTTCTTCTTGTTTATATCTCCCCCTTGTTTACATCTCCCTTGTTTATATCTCGCCTGTTTATATCTCCCTCGAACCCTGGGTCTCTCACTCTTTTATACTCTCAGTTCCCATCCACACACTGCAGGCCACGCCACCTCACCAGGCACGCAGCTTCAGCTAATCAGGGCAGCAGGGGCATATCTCCACCAAATTGGATTCACCTGTATCCTGGTACACCTGCGCAGCACTCAAGATGTTTGTGTCTTATATGAGGAAGTCAGGTGCAAGTCATATGACTTAGCTGCAGTCCCTGGCGCCTTTAGGACTGCCGCCACACCTGCTCCTAACATCTCCCCCTTTTTTCTTTTCTGGCAGAGAGAATGTCTGTAGATAGCCCCTCGCAACCATGCCCCTTACCCGTCCTTGGGTGACAAACAGCATTGGTTTGATCCCTGTCTTAGGTTGGTGACATGCCCAGGGAGTCTTATCACTGACTACCTCTCTATCATGCCAAGCCACACCTGGGGAGATTGTGTTTTGCTTGCGGCAGGTGCATCAAAAGGCCAGGATGTTAATTAACCTATGGCCAGATCTTAATTGCTGCAAGCAAGCCTCATGGGTGAAGGTAGAGGTCTGATCCCCAGTGTGCAAGCATAGGGGCCCTACACAAAACCATCCCTTAGGCTCATCACCCAGAGAGGTCTTGGCCAGCTCCCGTGTCGTTTTTCCTGGGGGAAGGGAACTAGGACACTGAACCTTCATGCAATCAGACGTGCCTTCCACAGGATGCCAACAGCAAGCTATCCTCTGTGCAGTGCTTAGCCTCGCAACCCATGGCATAAAGCAGCATTATTTCTTTTAGAGCGGCAAACCGAATCTGAGGAGATTGTCCCGCCTCCACTGCAGCAAAAGCCTATGCTACCATGGCGAAAGTGCGGGCCCGCACACTCTGCACCTAACACATGTGCCAAACACACAACACACATACACTATAACAAGCATACATCCCAGGGCTCTCATCCCTGCTCATCTTCCCTGAAGCAAGGGATAGATGGCCAGCGGGGCTATCTCTTTAAGGGGAATTCAGGGATCAAAAAGCGTGGAAAAATTTGAATGTCATGTCGAGCTGGTATCGGCTTCTGGAATACCGAAAGGATCTCTCATCTCGGCTCCATCCTTTGTGCTTGTGGGATCATCCACCACATCCACAGGGGCAACTGGATCAGGAGCCTCATTCTTGCAGCGTCTCACCAATCTCTCCGGCACCCAAAGAGGTTCCATCTGGTCCTGTGGAAACACACAAACAGACCCTCTCGCCCACATCAACACCTGATCTGGTCGATCCCCAGGGGGGATGGACACAATACCTCGTGGTAATGAGACCATAACCTCAATCACCTGTGTGTCCATCTGGGGAGTCAATATGAGAGTCAAGTTTTCACTGCTGAGGAGGCATAGGGAGGAGGCACAGAAGCTAATTCACCTTCCTCCTCCGCCTCGGCTCTTTTGTTTTGTCCTTTCTGTCCACCTGATAACACCGTGTCTCCTTTCTTTTTCCTTTTTCTTTTTAAGCCCTTCTCCTCTTCCGACATACTTTCTTATTGCTCTGTAAGGATTTTCTGACCTGTCTTGACTGCCTCTACACACAGTTTCAAACAGTAACAGAGTCCATATATCAGAACAAACAAGAACAAAACTATCAGACCTACCCACAAAGGGTCAACGGGAGAAAAAAGCATAACTACACAGCGAGGATCTATTGATCACTACACTGAGGTTATCATAGTTCCTTAACTTGTCCCCAAACTGGGAACCTTAACTTGTCCCAAACCGGGAACCTTAACTTGTCCCAAAGCCGGGAACCTTAACTTGTCCCAAAGCCGGGAACCTTTCGTTACCTTGTGCCTGCTTCCTGGCAACTTTATGATTGCCTCTATTTTATCCGAGGTCCTTCCCAAACTCCTGGGTTACTTTGTGCCTACTTCCTGGCAACTTTATGCTCACCTCTATTTTATCCGAGGTCCTTCCTAAACTCCTGGGGTCGCAAGTTTCACTCACCGTGAACTTACCCTGCCGGCAACCACTGACTGCTGAAAGTTCTGAACTCGGTGGGGGAGTCGGTTCCCCGTACGGGCCACCAATTGTCGCGTCCGCTCTCGACCAGCAAGAACGACATGACACGACCACCAGTCCTTCTAACAGCAGTTTATTCAGTCTTCATCTTTCTTCTTTCTCTTCATCAGTACCGTTCCCCAGCTGAAGAGTTCTGAATCCACGCCGGATCCTTCTCAACAGTCTGTTTCACGGGAACCTTTATTAACCGCTCCTTCCCAGTGATGCAGTTCTGAATCCTCCCTGTAGCAGGGGGTCTTCGCTCATGCCTGAAGATGTTTCTTTTTCCCGGGTTTCGGCACCACTTCTTGCGCGCGCTCAACAGGCCAGGAAGAACGACGCTGCTACAGGATCCTTCTGCACACATTTATTCAGTCCTGTTTCTTCTTGTTTATATCTCCCCCTTGTTTACATCTCCCTTGTTTATATCTCGCCTGTTTATATCTCCCTCGAACCCTGGGTCTCTCACTCTTTTATACTCTCAGTTCCCATCCACACACTGCAGGCCACGCCACCTCACCAGGCACGCAGCTTCAGCTAATCAGGGCAGCAGGGGCATATCTCCACCAAATTGGATTCACCTGTATCCTGGTACACCTGCGCAGCACTCAAGATGTTTGTGTCTTATATGAGGAAGTCAGGTGCAAGTCATATGACTTAGCTGCAGTCCCTGGCGCCTTTAGGACTGCCGCCACACCTGCTCCTAACATTCTTCCTCCTCTTCTTCTTCTTCTTCTTCTTCTTCTTCTTCTTCTTCTTCTTCTTCTTCTTCTCCTTCTCTCCTCCTCCTCCTCCTCCTCCTCCCCCTCCCCCTCCTCCTCCTCCTCCTCCTCCTCCTCCTCCTCCTCCACCTCCTTCTTTAAAGGAATTTATTTTTCAAAGACTTGGTAATTCTAACCAAGATCCATCACTTACTATGGTTTACAGTAGAAGCTAAGTAACAGAACTGTGTGCCCACCCCTGCTCAGTCTAGCAATGAATGGTTAGAAAGAACTGCAAACACATGGAGGTGAGAATGTGGACTAAGCATGGACTGAGCTTCAGCTTCTCTGTTTGGAGGATTTTTGTGAGCATTTATCTGTTAGCATTTTATTTAGAGATACTTAGCTGCTTTCAATTTCATTGGAGAACTAAATTTTCACAAAAAAAAGAAAAAACTACACATAAGAAAAAGACGTTACATATTTCACTAAAATTTGGAACAATCTGTGAATTCTTCTCTCCTTTAAGGATGCATAATGCCAAGGAGACACCATACAGTCTATGTTCAAATGGAATTTTCTGCTGTGAAATGTGAAATTCCTGCTTCTATTTCTTATTTAATTTTATTTGTAATTCATTTTTTACACTCCATATTCCATTTCCCGCCCCTCCCCATCTGCCCTCTGACTGCTCCATATCCCACACCTCCTCCCCACCCCACCCTGTCTCCACAAGGATGCCCCCACCCCACCTAACCTCTAAACTCCCTGGGGCCTCCAGTCTCTTGAGGGTTAGGTGCATCATCTCTGAATGAACAAATACCCAGAAGTCCTCTACTGCATGTGTGTTGGAGGGCTCATATCAGCTGGTGTATGCTGCCTGTTTGGTGATCAAGTGTCTGAGAGATCTCGGGGGTCCAGATTAATTGAGACTGCTGGTCCTCCTACAGGGTCGCCCTTCTCCTCAGCTTCTTTCAGCCTTCCCTAATTCAACAACGGGGGTCAGCTGCTTCTGTACATTGGTTGGGTGCAAATATCTGCATCTGACTCTTTCAGCTGCTTGTTGGATCTTCCAAAGGGCAGTCATGATAGATCCCTTTTTGTGAGCATTCCATAGTCTCAGTAACAGTGTTAGGCATTGGGACCTCCCCTTGAACTGGATCCCACTTTGGGCCTGTCACTGGACCTTCTTTTCCTAAGGTAACTCTCCATTTCCATCCCTGTAATTCTTTTAGACAGAAAGATTTATGGGTCAGAGGTGTGACGGTGGGATGGCAACCCCATCCCTCACTTGATGCCCTGTCTTCGGGCTGGAGGTAAGTTGCCTCTCCCAACTGTCAGGCATTTCATCAAAGGTCTCTCCCTATGAGTCCTGGGAGTTTCTCAACTCCCAGGTCACTCGTGCATTCTGGGGGTCCCCCCCCCAACCTCTTGTTTTCTGAGGTTACCTGTTTATATTCTTTCTGCTAGCCCTCAGGGCTTCAATCCTTTTCCCTCACCCAATACCAGATCAGGTTCCCCTCTATCCCCCACTGTCCCCCCACCCTGTCCACATTCCCCCCCAAGTCCCTCCTTCCCTCCCAAGTACCTCCTTCCCTCCCAAGTCCCTTCTTCCCTCCCTTCCTCCTTCCCTCCCTCCCTCCCTCCGTCCCTCCCTACTTGTTTTTGCTTTTTTCTCTTTCCCAAGTGGGACTGAGGCATCCTCACTTGGGCATTCAGATTGTTGAGCCTTTTGAATTCTGTGGACTGTATCTTGTGTATTCTGTATGAATTTTTTCTTTTTTTTTTTTCTTTTTTCTTTTTTGGCTAATATCCACTTATTAATGAGTACATCCATGTCCTTTGGGGTCTGAGTTACCTCACTCAGGATAATATTTTCTAGTTCCATGCATTTGCCTGCAAAACTCAGGATGTTCTCGGTCTTAATAGCTGAGTGGTATTCCATTGTGTAAATGAACCACATTTTCTGTATCCAATATTCTGTTGTGGGACATCTGGGTTCTTTCCATCTTCTGCCTATTAAAAATAAGGCTGCTGTGAACATAGTGGAACAGGTGCCCTGTGGCATGGTGGGACATCTTTTGGATATATTCCCAAGAGTGGTATAGCTGGGTATTCATGTAGCTCTATTTCCAATTTTCTGAGGAACCTCCAGATTGATTTCCAGAGTGGTTGTACCAGTTTGCAATCCCACCAGCAGTGGAGGAGTGTTCCTCTTTCTCCACATCCTCTGCAACATGTGTTGTCACCTGAGGCTTTGATCTTAGCCATTCTGACTGGGGTGAGGTGGAATCTTGAGGTCATTTTGATTTGCATTTCTCTGATCATTAAGGAATTTTAACATTTCTTTAGGTGCTTCTCAGCCATTCGAGATTCCTCAGTTGTGAAATATCTGTTTAGTTCTATACCCCATTTTTTGACTGGATTGTTTGGTTTTTTTGGTGACTAACTTTTTGAGTTCTTTAAACATTTTGTATATTAGCCCTTTATCGGATATGGGGTTAGTGAAATTTTTCTCCCAATCAGTAGGTTGCCAATTTGTCTTACTATGTTCTTTGCTTTACAGTAGTTTTACAGTTTCGTGAGGTCCCATTTATCAATTCTTGATCTTAGAGTGTGAGCCATTGGAGTTCTGTTTAGGAAATTTCCCCCTGTGCCAATGAGTTCAAGGCTCTTTCCCACCTTCTCTTCTATTAGATTCAGGGTATCTGGTTTTATGTTGAGGTCCTTGACCCACTTGGACTTGAGCTTTGTACAAAGTGACAAATATAGTTCTATCTTCATTCTTCTACTTACAGACAGCCAGTCAGACCAGCACCACTTATTTGAGATGCTTTCCTTTTTCCATTGTATATTTTATATGCACATTTAAAATATAAGGAATAACTGAAGCTTGGAGAGTTTGAATAATGTTCCCTAAATCACATTCCATCAAGTCAGCATGCTAGGTTTCATGGTCTCTCCTAAACACCAGGAGCAGGAGACAAAAGATGAAAATGAAAGATTTCAGAAAAGAAAAACACATAGGGAGAAAAGACCTTACAGTTTGTACACATACTGATCTAGCATTCTCTTTTGTTTTGTTTTGTTTTGTTTTGTTTTGTTTTGTTTTAAGTGTAAGGGCACTGGGGGCTCAGAGTGCAAGAGGACATTCTACTTTTCCAGGGGATCAGTTCATTTTCCAGAACCACCTGAAACTCTAACTCCAGAGTTTCCAATACCTCTGGCTACTGCAGGCACCTGCTTTCCTGAACTCATGTGCACACACGCGTGCATACACACACACACACACACACAAATTTATAAAGATTAATAAAAACATCTTTAAAAAATAAAAAGTGGCAACTGAAAAATAGCAGAAACTGATGAGAAAAGCCCACAAAGATAGGGAAATGCTTGGTCTCAACCATAAAAAAAAATCTAACACTAAAATTCACTGCCTTTATCTTAAACTGCTTGTGTGGGCTCTGCTCTGTACAGCTGTAATTCAGCCAGGGAGTGTGAGCTGTTCTGGAAACTATCACCTTCTTCCTTCACAAATATTCATTTCTTCCAACGAAACTTTCTGATTTTAAATTTTAGGTTACCACCTGAAACACTAACTTCAGGGTTTCCAGTGCCTCTGGACACTTCAGGCACCTACTTTTCTGCATTCATATGAACCTAATATATTTGGATATATAGATTTTTCTCTTGTTCTCTATCTCAACCTAAAGTAGGAAAAACTCCAGTGTAATTTCACTTGGGGTGGGCAAATATTAAATACAATTTTTGTCTCAAACTTAACCTATATAACATAAGAAAACATTCAAGAAGCCACAAATGTGTCAAGAGAAACCCTGGAGAGCTCCAGGTGATTGATTGCTGCAGCATGTAGAAATGTTTTACTCTCTTAGGTCATAAATGGCATAGGCAGCCGCTCACCAAAAGGCATAAAGATGGAGGAAAGTGCTGCTGGCTGCAAATCCAACACAGCAAGGAGAGAAAGATTGCCCTGGGAAGGATGTTTACTCAAGGCCTATCGTACTGAGGTTTCTGGGGGGGGACGAGATGATTGCGTTGCTTTGCAATACTCAATATTTACTCACACACAGATGAGAGTTCCTCTCCTCATGGAAGATTTTGGCTGACAAGGAATAGGTCCTCTTGGGAGTTTGTCTATTCCTTGATGAAAATGTGAGAATGCCCCAGGACACATTATGAACATCTAGCAAGATGGCTCATTCCCACTTAGTTCTTCACAATGATGCTAGACTTTCATGGAAAAGACTGCATTCCGACAATCAACCCGAGGCAGGCCAGGGACCTGAGATAGACACGATACTATTGAAACTGTCTAAATGTTTAGAACTCCCCTGCTATTGCCAGTAGGCTGGGTGGGGATCTTCATGTTATATCTGAATAGAAATGGCGAATAGAGAAAGAGCAACTTCCTCTATATTGGCAGTCGTCCCAGATACTTGGGTATCAAAGAACCACAGTTTGGATTAACAGATATGTATGGTTCCAATCTCAAGTGTCCAAAGGCATCCATATATATATATATATATATATGAATCTCTCATATTTATAGAGAGAATACTTCTGATCTGAACCTCCATAGTCTTTGGCCTTATATTAAAATGAACCATGACTTATAATGCCACCTACTATTTGCCAGAAGTGTTACAGATTTCAAGTCTCAGGTATGAGAACCTTTCACTCTATAAGAGAAACTAGTTTTAAAAGCTGTGGGGCCTTGAATGTAAGGATCCCTGAACTCTTCTAACATCTGGGACCTACAGTCTCTGGTGTTAACCTCTTACATAAACTACGTCAATGCAAGTGTGTCTAGATGTATGTTCTTTTAAAATGCCTTCTGTCACACGCAGACAGATGTAAAAGTGTACCTCACCAAAACTAGCTCCTGAAACTGGGGAGCTACAAGACAATTTTTAACACGTTGCAAAGGCACAGGAGACGTGATCAAGCAGTATGCACAGAAGAGTTAGGCACTACAGACTGAAGGGCTGGTGGCATTTATTCTTCAGTGGCACAGTCTGTCAAAGGGAAACACTATGATCTTAAATGGCAGATGACCTGCTGACTGAAGCGGCAACGCAGAGAAAATAGGAATGTTTGATTCCTCATCCTTCCCCCTTTAGCCCATGATTCAAGGTTAGAGATAATAAATAGTAGCAGAGATGGAAGGATACATCACTTGGTGAAGGGCAGCCTAGCTCTCTGTTTGTGGTCTCACAAGTTGACAGAACTCACGATCTGAAACCAGGCAGGGTTTAAAAAGCAAAAGTCAACATGTGTACCCCAAATCAAAGAGGCATTTAACAGAAGTAGCAAAGCAATGGCCTTGGCGGGGCTTAGGGTGGTGCCCTGTCCTGCATGCATACTTCATAAGCCTACTAGCCGAAAACTGAAGTGACATTTTCCCAAATAAACCACCATTAAAGTTGTCACTAAGATGGATAGAATAGGGATATGGTTGGGCAGAGAAAATGAGATTAAGGAGTTAAACACCAGGGAGAGAAGGCTTAAATGTGTGAAAGGGCAAGTGTAGAAGAGAAATAACCAGAAAGAACACTGACGAAGGCTCTTGCATCAATCTCCACTCATCCCCTCTCCCCAGAGACTTCACTGCCCCTCACATCAGCACCCTGGAGACCAACCTTCTAACTGTCAGGTGTTATCTATACTGGCAGCATCCTAAGCTCAGGGCCAGGCAAGGGCATGCTGGAGAGCTTTAAGTTTTCACGGTAACATCTATTATTTCCTCTTCCTGGCCCAAGCCCTGTCTTCTCTATAAAAGATATTTCTCATTCATACTCACAGAACTTCTGAGAGACAAAACAACTTGAAGACTTTTTGTGCAGCTGAAGGCATCCCAAACCCAGTCTACAAAAAACAGGGATGGACCAATGGTTAAAGCAAGGGCTCTATACCAAGGCCATCACTCGGAAGGAATACTTACCCCACAGTGAAGCACTCTCTTCAGTGTCCAGCTCAGCATTAACTTGAAGACAAACAGAAAAAGCAGAAAGAGCCAAATGACAAAGCCAGAAGCCATAAGAACAATGATCAGGGTATATCATCTTATTGAAGATTTCCAAAGAGGATAACTGAGTTCTTCCCAGCAGGAAAGGATAATTACTGTGAAACAATCACCACCGTTTGTTTCCCTTCTTTTCCTAAGCAAGATTTTTAATCATGCTTACTTTCTTCTCCTCTGCTACAGTACATGGGGTGAGCCTAAGAAGGAACTATGCAGTCTGGTTTCTATGACGCTACAGAGCCACATAAAGCCACATGGGCACCCTGCTGAAAAGGTCCTCTGCATGGAAAGTGCAGGGAAGCTATCAACTTGAGTCATGGTCCAAATTGTACCTGAACCCAGGACATAAATTCTAGTCTCCAGCATCCCCAAATAGGAATTCACTTGAAAATATGGTAATTACATACACAATTACAAACCATATGAATGAGAATAGGCCCACAGTCCATTATAACTGCTGCCCATATAAAAGTGAAATTTGTAGGCAGACAACGCAAGGTAAGAGCACCCTGTGAAGACGAGTCAGAGATCAGGGTGATGTCATTACTTACTGTTGCAATGGTTGCTAGGGTGTCATGACCATGTGATGGAATGAATGGTGGAGACCCATGAAAGCACCAAGCAACAGGCATAGGAGACCTGAGCCACACAGAAAGAACCCAAAGAATTCTTGAATTCTTGACTAGAAAAGGCACACATCTCTGGGTGTGAGCTCTGTGCTTCAGGAGTTGGAAGCTAAGTCCAAAGAGGTGGAGAGGAAAAGGCTGCTTCTCTGCAGCCCAACCTCCATCCTTTCACCAGAGAGCTGTAGGTGCTCCGAGATATGAAGGCCAAGCTCCAAAACCAGGAGAGAGAAGCTGACAAGATCTTGAGAGTCACTGTCCAATCTGCCTTGTATGTGACCAACTTTCTCATCCAATTGGTTCTGTAGAATGGGGTTAAGAATATAACAGTGTTGAATAAATAGTCCATCCCTGCCTCACCATGGCCCATCCCATCTACCTGGACAGCACTCTATAAGAAACTTATAAAATGTCTATTTCTAGAGCCTGGTGAACACCGACTAGCAGTCCTGTCTGGTGGACCACATTCTGCACATACAGAAAATGGGTATAGGGTAGAGAAAACTCTTCAGCTGTGGAATAGGTTTAAAATAAAGTATTTGCTGACACTAGTGTCTGAACCTTAACTCAGAACACAAAAACATAAATAAAGCCAGAAGGTTCTAAGAAGAAAGCATCTTCTCCATGATTGCCTGGTTAGTAATGATCACAAAAACTACCAGAGTCACAAACTAGCACAGGCTGCTGCCCATGCTATGTCTGAAAGGACATAATCCCAGCAGCTGTCAGCTATGCCTCAGACTGATGCTACTCTTGCTATTATTTACTGGGAACAACGTTTATTGTCTCATATATCTGACGTCATCCTTTCTACTGTCTTTGAAAGCTCTCTAGCGCCTTGGTGTCTTGTCATTTGCTATAGAATTCATATGCCCTTGACGGTGTCTCTGCTAGTTCAAATAACTGTTGTTCTTCTATTGGAGACTCTCTCTGTAGTTTTCTTCGGATTGGACAGTCTGGAGACACACGCTGAAAACATGACATATATAATCTACCACATGTTCCCACCATGATGGTCTGACTCATCCCAGGCATCCAGACCCACAAGGATGGGGCTAGAAAGATGGCTCAGGGGTTAAAGGCACTCGGTTTCCCAGAAGACCCAGGTTTGGTTCCCAATACCCACACAGCATCTCACAACCATCTGTAACTCCAGTCCCAGAGGATGTGATACCCTCTTCTGGCTTCCATGGGCACTGTACATACAGCCAGTACACAAACATGTATGCAGACAGTATACTCATATACATAAAGAAAAGTAAAAAGTCATTTTTAAAGGAACAGTGCCAATGGATCATGGACTGGATTTCCTAACTTGTCAGCCAAACTAATCTTTTTATGTTGACTTTCTATAATTATTTAAGAAGGTAAGAGGAAGCTTACTAATAAATGTTAATCACATCTAAATTATATCTTCACAACAATAGACTCATTTTAAAATAAATAAATAAAAGCTAGGTACCATATCAAGGTCATATCATAAAATTGCATCATCACAGATGCCAAGAAGCCTGGATCCTCTGATCCCCAGTATCCTCCAAGCTTTAGTTCATATTTGGATACTGTACCTGCTTCTCTGTCTTCCACATGTGTACTACATCAGTGATACCCAGTCCCAGCAATCAGTGGGAAATCCTCGGGCTCAAGAGGCACCTGACTCAGCCCTATGATCCCAGCCAATCTCTTTTCTCTAGAGTACAGAACCACAGGTGAATATGGAAAATGGGGTACACATCCCCCACACTTCTACATAGCTCATAACAGAAGCCTTCTGTCATAAGAGTGTCTTAGTTAGGGTTTCTCTTCCTGTGATTAAAAGACCATGACCAAAGCAACTCGGGGAGGAAAGTATGTATCATCGTATGCTTCCACATCACAGTTCATCAACAGAGCAAGTCAGGACAGGAACCTAAGCAGGGCAACATGCTTTCTTATAGAGTCCAGGATCAGGCACCACTCATAAAGGTCTGGGCCCTCCCTCATCAATCGCTAATTAAGAAATGCACTACAGGCTTGCCTACAGTCCCATCTTACAGAGGTGTTTTGTTTTTTTTTTTTTTCAATTGAGGCTCCCTCCTCTCTGATGATTCTTACGTGTGTCAAAACGACTAACCGGTACAGAGAGTTCTATTAGATAATCCATACCATTGCAGATTCAACCTTGCCTCACACTTTTTACACTTAACATTCAAGCAAGACACTGAACTACTTAGAGATCACTCAGAAAGCATACATCATCATTTGAGATTTTAAGTACTTGAAAATGTATATACATTTTAATATAATTTAAAATTAATATATAAATGTACTCATTATTTTCAGAAATAAATGTTTTACTGCTGCTATTAACAATAACACTAGTTAACAAAGATTGGTCCCAGGCTTTGAAGCCGCTCAAAACTGAGGAAGACATGTAAAAACATGGGAAATAAAGTCGCGTACGCACATAGAACAGAAGGAGACGGCCCCTCACTCCCACACTACTGCTGACCTAGGCGATCTTTTGGACAGCTGACAATGAACAATTTGACACATATAATCAGGACCTTGCTCCGGTCTCCTGACAGCTCCCTGTTCTCATGCTCTGCACTGAAAGACTTCAGATAAGACACATACTGCAGCATAGGGAACACAGGAGGCATTCTCAAAGGTGAGAGTACACAGTGACAGAGGTCTGGGTTGGGAAACACTCACCAGATGGCAGTGGACAGCGGCTAAGGAGATGAAGGCCCTGGCACACTTGTTTAAGTAGGCTTTATTCTACTCTCAGAAGTTTCTGAACTAGACAGCTTTTCTGGCAGGTCTCTTCAGGACCAGATAACTGGAGGCACATTGGGAAGAGCTCTGGAGGGAGAGGACGATAGCAGGACTTTGTTCTTCAGCAGAAAGCTCCTCCTACATAGAAACGATACTCTCATGTGAATAGTTTAGAATGTCTTATCTCCACCCAAGGCCAGAAACACAATCCATATCCCTACCGTTGCCCAAAAGACACATTTAACGGAACTAAAGTAGGGAGAAAATGAGTCCATGAAAGAAGCTCCATGTGATGAGAAGGAAACAACCTCGTAAGGTTAAAAATCGAACAGCAAAAAGGTTCAAGACTTACATGTTCAGGGCAAGCAGGCAGGGTGCATTAACCCTTCTTCTGCTGTCGTCTTTCACCCCAGGTTCAATGGGCACCAATGGGCTCCCACCAAGTTCTGGTACCTCCACCCTCCTGGAGTTCATGTGATGTTTTTAACCTTAAGAAGGAGCAATTGCTCCGGGCAGTGGTGGTGCATGCCTTTAGTCCAAGCACTTGGGAGGCAGAGGCAGGGAGATTTCTGAGTCCTAGGCCAGCCTGGTCTACAGAGTAAGTTCCAGGACAGCCAGGGAGCCAGGGTTATACAGAGAAACCCTGTCTCGAACCCCCCCCCCAAAAAAAAAAGAAGAAAGAGCAATTTCTACACTTTTCTCTCCATTAAAATTGGTGTGTTACCAGAGACACTGCATGTAAGACCCAAAGTTTATCGTGATCGACAGGTCCTACTTCACCTGCCTATAGCCCTACTAGTACCTGACTAACTACCTAGACAGCCTGCATAGCCCCTGTATGCCCTTCACTCAGTCTCTCTCCGCCTTGCTTCTTTGAGGCAGGATGTCTCACTGAACCTGGAGTAAAAGACAACAGTGGGAAAAGTGTTAATGCACCATGCATGCTTGCCCTGAACATGTAAGTCTTAAACCTTTATGCCTTTGGACTTTTAACAAACACATTTATTCTCCTCCTTAATCCTGAACAATGAGCCCCATAACCAGCTTATACGATCATTCACAGAAGGAAATTCTTCTTGACACGAGAAATAAGTAAACCTGTTTTCATACAGCTTTTGCTTCGTTTTTTTAGAAATTAGCTTAATCTTTGAACCTCGTTGCAGATTACATCCTTTGAATGATGTAATTTCCAAAGCCAGGAAATCAGAGGGACAGAGCTCAGGAGAGTGCTTTCCATGCAAATATGAGGACCTGGGTTTTGTCACTAGAGCTGAAGGTTTTTTAAAAGCCACATGTGGTGACATGCACCTATGATCTCAGTTCCTGGGAGGCAGCTATGGGAAGATCCTTGGGGTTTTCCAGGAAATTAATCTAATTTAATCAGAGAGCTCCGTGTTCAGTAAGAAACCTTGTCTTAAAAAAGTAAGGCAGAGAGAGAACAAAAAATATCGTCTAATAACTTCAACCTCTGATGCATACACAGAGAGATGGGGGGGGGACCACACTATCTTTAAGACACTCAAGTGCATCTCCTTCTGATCCCTGCACTGGCCACTGTCTCTTTTCTTAGTAAACTCTGCTTCATCCTCATCCTGAAATCCAGATCCCAGCTATGCCCGAGTGAGATCCAAGGGTTGAGGACCCTTCAGGCTGCACTGCAGGTAGGGATGCATTGGCTGTCCTGCTGCCTCTGGCAAATGGGTTCTGAAAACCCTGAGTTCTGTCCAGAGACAGAGAGTGCCCAAAACACAACAAAGGGAAACAAGAAGGTCACCACCATAGGGAGTACTCCCTTTCCCAGAGCTAATACCACCACATTCACCAGAAGAGATTCTATCAGCTCTGGGAGCCAAAGAAGAGGCACATCACACAACAGAATGAAAACCGAAATAGGAGCAACCGTGTCAGCACAGGAGATTAAATTCACGCAAGTTGTTCATTGGCCAGCAGGACAATTACAAGCAACCATACAATCCTAACGTGAGTTAGTGCAGACCCAATTCTTGCTGTAGAAATCAAATTAGTTCCTCTATTCTTAGAACAATAGATTAGCACAACAGTAATGGAAGGCTTCAGACAGCCCTGAGGAGCCTTGCCCTAAACAGGGAAGTGACTGCTGGTTTCTGCTTCGTGCAGAAACTCTACTTCCTAGAGAGTGGGGTCAAGATGCAGGAGCCAGCTGATTTCATAAGCTTTCTTCCTATCATCCCTTGACAAAGAACGCTTACCACTTACCAAGCAAGCACCAAGGGTTCCTTCACCACCAGGCACAACCTGAAGCTGCCCAGTGGATTCTCTGAGAAATCTCAAGAGCAGGGTGTATCAACAACCACCAAGAGTCTGTGGCAGGAGGACTCAGGCTTGCCTCATCCAACTGAGGGTTTCCAGTTACACAACAGGAAAAAGAAGTGGCCCGAAAAGGACCTAAAAGAAAAAAAAGCTCATCTTTGGAAATGTGCCACTCCTTACCCCGTTGACATCTTTTGTAGAACTTTCCCAAGAAAGGATTATTATTTACCATCAACCACGATAAAGAACTAACAATTGCTCAGGATTTCCCAGTGCATGGAGTGGGCTTTGAATAAAGGGGGAAAATGTTTTTTCACCATTTAAATTCTTGTTAGATTCCCTGGTAAAAGCACAAACTAAAATTAACTATGGTTGGCACATCTTGACTTTGAAATGTAAGAGGAATTTCCTTATAACACAAAGAAGCCTGGTTTCTGTTTTGCAGTGAGGCACTGAACCCTTGCTGAGTGACTTGGTATCCTTGTCACATGACCTCAGCAACCACACTTAGTGTTTGTGTTTCGGTAAATGAGAAGAGTGAACCCAACCACAGAAGGCTGTCATGAGAAGGAAATGAAGTAAGTCGTGTAAGACTTCCCAGCATGGCATCAAGCATATAATAGTCTGATACAGGTATTGGGTTAATATAATTGCGCTACCAGGGCAATTGGCAAACTGGTAGGCAAGACATCAATGCAGGATACTACACTGCCCTTATGTGACACAATCTGTTTATAATTACTTCGAAATAACACATTTTCTTTTTGTAAACAGACCCATATGACAAAGCATATGCCATGTTACAATGAGTTCCCTGCCTGCCCAAAAGAGGCTGAGGTAGCAACGAGACACCTTCCTATGGAAGGTGAGTGTGGTGAACTTTCCTCCTGGTTCCATCCTAGCAAAGGTGAGAAAGCTTATCCCCAGAAAGTCATTCTGTCTCCACAGAGGCACACACTTCATCTTACAAAGCATATTAACCCTTCAAAATTATTCAAAAGAATGGGGCGACCATTCAAAAATGACGACATGGAAGTATCACATGCCTGTGATACCAGCACTGGGGCCAGGAGACAGGAAGGCCGCCGGAGCTCGCTGGCCAGGTAGCATTGTCATATCTCTGAGTTCCAGGTTAGATAAGAGGCCCTGTCTTGAAAACGGAAGTGAGAGCACTATGGGAAGATGCCCACCATTGACCTCTGGTCTCCACCTGTATGCTCTCAGTGGTAATGGATGATAATGGTAATGGGCCACACACACACACACACACACACACACACACACACACAAACAGTTTCAGAAACAACTAACTGGAAGCGATGGGAGTTTGCATGAATGGCAGGGATTAGATGCTCTTTGACCTTCAGCCCCTTTCACACTTCTGCCCTGTCTCCTGAATCCTGACCATCTACACTAACGACATTCCTCTCCGCAGTCCACATCAGTTAACTCCACTTCCCTCCTGTGATCTGAAGTATAGCATCCCTAGCCAAGGGATATATCACACCCATGCACCGTTCTCCCCACAGCCTAGCACCTCTTACATCTCTATCTCCACAGTGTCTAGAATTCATATACTCTTAGATCCCTGATACATAACACAGAGCCTGGCCCACTATTAGACTTCACATATGTACTTAGAAGAATATAGCACACCTGAAAGTGTCCAGACTGTTCCCACTAACTCTCTCGTTGTCTGCTGAGTAACGACCTGAAGGGGGCACTTGGTGAAGTACTTTAGATGATCAAACAAGAAACTGCTCCACTTTCTATCTTGTTTCTGATTTCTACACTTCTCATTAGATGTCC